>NW_006159716.1:4785125-4877022 GCF_000334495.1 Tupaia belangeri chinensis
CATAAAGAATAAAATCATTCAGTATATGTGTGAGGAAGGACAAGAGGGCAAGGAAAGATGGGATGAAGGATGGGAGGAAGGAAGGAGAGAAGGAAGAGGCTGAGTTTAGGGTTCGAGGAGTATGCTATGTGTGGGTTAAGACCCAAGAGGCTCAAGGGAGCAAGGTCTTACCTGGTGCCTCTGATAGGCTGAAAACATTTTTTCAAAATCCTCTAGGTCCAGAATCCGAAATACCTGCATGTCATCGATCTCATTCCATACGGTGCCAGAGACACGCTCCTAAGATTCAGGGTGGGGAGAAGATCTCATGGTTGACCCAGCTCTCCCTTATGGATATGCTCAGTGCTTCCCTAACCCTGCTGTCTCCCAAGTGTACAACAACAAAGGCCAGGCTTTCAGACCTTCAGAAGGGTCAAATCCTTTTTTCACACCTCCATCCCTCTTTAATACCTTGCTTCAGAGTAAAGGCCATGGACAACCCCCTTCTTCTCTCTTCTGTGTGGGGCCACATGTAAGCATGTTCCAGAAATCACTGGCATGCTGAAGTGATCACTGGGCACAAGGGGGAAAGGGAATGCACTACTCTCTTCCCAGAAAAGCAAACACAAATGCCCCGTTCTCAGGGCAGGGCTTACTGAAAGCTGCTGCTGTCCCTGGCTGGGATCTTTGGAAGAATTAGTGCCCATATGTATTTGGGATCCTCATGGCCTCAGCACAGACTGCATTTCCTGTATTTGAGATGATCATTTTCTTTCCCAAGGGCATTCATCCCATTTTCCCAGAAAGTGGACAAATGCCAGAGGCTAGGATACCCTGGCCTCTATAGAAACTCTGCTCAAACCAGCAAGACCCTGCCACAATTTCCCATTGGTTTGAAAGACTAGAGAAGGCATCCCCACCCTCTGTGCTAGAGTGGGCCCAGGTGAGCCCAGGATTTTACATTCTAAGGTCTGCCCATTTCTAGTAGGACCTTTCCACTGGGGTTTGGAAAGGAGTTGTTAGCCAAGCCAAAAGATGTCCCAGTTTTGTAACTCTGCTGATGGCATAGGAAACAGGGATTGGGTTTAGAGCAGACAGCCTTTCGCTTCACCTGAGTGGGCTCCACCCTTCTTTTCCCAAGAATCCTCAGTTCACTTGGTGCTTTACTGTCCTTTAAGAATCTCCCACCTTCTTACTGCCTCCTCCTCCCCACATCTCCCCCTCAGCCAGGCTTAGAGAGAGGAACATACCTTTCACTCACTTTTATTTTCTTAAACTCTGGAAAGGGGAGGCTAGGCCAGGGTTGGGGGGTGGGAACATTCCTGTGGCCTTCTGAAGGCCAGGGACCCTCTTGTGGAATGCCGGGCTGGGAAGCTCACAGCAGCAAGGGATACAGGCAACTGGCCAAACCCAACACAGACACATTCTTTTCATGGCAGAGACAACCACTGTGTGTGTGTGTGTGTGTGTGTGTGTGTGTGTGAGTGTGTGTGTATTGCATGTGTGCGTGTACATAGGAACAAGCATGGGGTAGGGGAAGGGAACTGGGGAAAGGAGTTAGGCTCCTGGAAAAGGGTTTGTGGGGGTGGATCGATGAGAAGGGGAAGGCAGAGAAGGGAGTTGAGGTAGTATGTGGTGCTGGGTGACCCAAAGTCTACTATGCAAGGAAACCTCCCTCTGAGTTGAGGCCTGCAGGTAACTATGAGGAGAGGGAACGGTCATAGAGATGAAGCTTCCCACCCCTCTTTATTCTTGCTGGTGCCAAGGTAAGGAGAAAAGAGTTGGAATGAGAGAGCTGGATGTTCAACACTAGGGAGAATTTCCCATGAGACCACAGACTAAACGTCCCAGCTCTCTTTCATCTTCCTAAGCACAAGGCTTCTCATATTTTCCAAAAGGACCTGAGGTTCCCCATGGAAGTGTCACTGAAGTCTGGAGCTACATAGAAGTAGACCTGTTCCTAACATTTCAACTCAGACCAAGATCCCATCATCTCCAGTCTAGATTCCTAGGATTCTGCTCCTCTATAGACATCATTTACATGCTAAGGAAATCCTTCTCAGAAATACATTTAATTGTGTATCCCTTGGAAGGGATTGCCTTTGGGGTCAGGTAGACCTAACTGGCTGACACTCCCAGCCCTGCCATAATGTGAGACTGGACAAACAGGGATATCATTCTTTTCCTATGTCACATAAAAGAAAATGGAGTCTTTACTTCTGAGTTAATGTGAGTGTTAAGTGAGGTAACACTTAAAGCACTTGTTATTAGATGCTAATAATAATTGAATATGATTATTATTACTGTAAGACCTTCTATGTATCAGTCATAGTACTTTTTATATATTAAGTCAATTAATTCTCTTAATAATCCTCTGAATATTTTTACCCTTATTTTATAGACCAGCAACCTGAAACCCAAAAGATTAAATAACCTGACTCTGTCATACAATAAAAAACTTGAGACCACTGGCCGACCACATAGGTCAGTGGTTAAGGTAGCTGAATTGCACATGGCAAACTGTGGTTTGAATCTTGACCCCATCAATTTGAAAAACAGGTCATATATATATGTGTATGCATGCCTAAAGTACTGACAGGACAGAGAAATGGAGGAAAAGGATTGTGGCATGACCACATCCCACTGGAGGCTCTCTCTCTCTCTCTCTCTCTCTCTCTCTCTCTTTAAGTGCATGCACCCTCTGGCAATTGGAAGCAAACAATCTTGGGACTGGAGTGGTAGTTCTCCAATATTAGTCAATACTTCTACACCCCACTGTTGCCAAGAATGTGAAACTCCTACAAATACTCTCCATTGCCTACTCCATTAAATGTACACTCTCCAGTCAAGAATAAAACTGGCCTACTTTGGGTCCTTGAGGAATTTATATAGACTTAACTATTACTGGGCCCAGAGAAAATCCCAAGCACAAAGTTTCCTATAATGAAAATGCTGCAAAAGTAATGGTTGCCGTAGCCAGCCATGGTGGCTCAGTGGCGAGGTAATACTCGGTGATGCTGAAGCCACATAGGAAGATCCCAGGTTCTTATTCCAAGGTCCACCTGTACATAGCAGGTGCACACATGTGCCCATGATCTTCCTGGATGAGGATGGGGGTGGATTGTGGCATAAAGACTTTGTTGGGTGTGCCTCTTTTTTTCTGAAGAAATAGATAAATAAACTTTAAGAAAATAATTGCTTTTTCTGTCTTTCTTCATCATAACATACATGATAACTTTTCATTACATTTTTAAAAACTTAACTTATAAGTCATAAGTATGGAGGATGAAATATTTTTTTTACCACAATTAAATAAATCAGTGGAACCAGTTCTGTGGCCTAGTGGTTAAAGGAGCTGAATCCCATGTGGCCAACTGCGTGGTTCAAATCCTGGCCACAGTAGCTTGGGAAACATGCCAGGCACTTGTGCGTGTGTGCCCCAAATCCCAACAGGATGGGCAAGTGAAGAAGGGGTTGAAACATGGCTACACCCTACTGGGTGTGCTTTTGCTCTCTCCCTCTCTGTCTCTCACTGGTGAGTGCACATACCCTCTGGCAATTAAAAAGAAATGGGGAGGGAGAAAAAGAAAAAAATATTAGTCCTGATCATAGACGATAAATGTTTCTGCACAGCCTAAGGCCTTCAGTGCTGCAGAGCTGTTAGCCTGCTGGGGTGTAGGTGGCCTTTATGGCTTGGCTTGTGGGCATGGAGAAGCATCTGTAGGATACTGCATCGCAGTGCAGTTGTCACAAACATTAACAATTTGCTTCAAAATGCTGCTAATGGGTAGTTCTAAAACTTTAATAACTGAGATTAGAGATGTAATCAGAGGCCCAGGAGACCATGAATAGGCTATATTCATGCTTCCCCTTTCCACTTAGATTATAAAACCAGTGGTGGAAGGGCTCTTAGAGATTATTTCACAGATGAGCACAATGAGTTACAGACAAAGATAAGTAATTCACATTGGTCAAACAGCTAGTGACAGCCAAACCTGATTTGTATACAGGGTGGAACCTCTCCCTTAACCCAACCCCAAGATCTCTAGGTATTTCCTTGAGTACACTTCCTCACTTGCTGAATCCTAAACTCTTGCAGGGTAATGTGATATTTCACCTTTTATTATTATTTTATCATCCATCATAACCCCCTAGCAAAAATCTTTACAAATCAGACCTCAGATTGACAGGCTAACTGGTCTACCATTAGAACACATCCAACAAATAGCTGATCACCTACTTCATGATCTCACATCTCTTCCCACTTGCATCTCCATTTAAGCTCGTTAAGCCAAAACAGAATGATATAGTTATGAATTCCCCAAGGGTTAATCCAATAGGCCTATATAACAAGAGCAGAATGGATCCATTGATCTCATCTCCTAATTGGTGTCTACATGTTTGTTGACGTCTGAGTAAAGATCAGAAAATTAGTTGACATGTATGTGTTCACACCAGGGACAAAATCTCTGGTTGCCTTAATAGGGCTTTCTACTGCATAGAACCAGAGGCACAGCGATGTACAGGCTGAAACTGGCCTTTATACTAGTGTCTAATGCAAACCAGGGCTTATCTAGTCAATGACTTTGAAAGTCCAACAGAGGAATCATTTTCCACATGTGGGCCTAGTTTTTGTGATTATTAGTGGATAATACTTATGAGAGTCTTTCAGCACTGGTAAAGCAATGTGGCCAGTGTGTGCATAACACCCCTCCTTGGAGGATACTGAGGAAGCTACATCCTAACATCAAACTCTTCATTTCTTCTAGCCCATTTTTTCACTTGCCTAGAAAGCTCCCCTAATTTGCCCATGGTCTGCTGCTCACTTACTTCACTAACCCTTAGCACACCCAAGAAGTGGCTTTGCCTGTGTGAACACTGGCACATCCCAAGTGTCTGTCCCTATGTAGGTGTTCTCCCCAGTAAACCATGAGCTGCCTGGCAGCACCAAACCATCTTTGGCATCCACTGTGATTGCCCTTACTCCCCAACAAAAAGAACTCAGGGTGGAGACCTGAATGCAGTAGGCAGGCCATCCAGGGTCTGACTGCCACTGGCTATAGGAGCACTGACCCATTAACCCCTTCCTGGTCACTCACCTCATTCAGCTTGACCCAGTTGAAGGACTTCAGTGGGTGGGAAGGCTGGGGGACACGCTTTTTCCTGAGTGGGATGTCACTGCTGGGGAAGGGGTCTTGAGGGAGGGGCAGGTTCAAACCAAAGCAAGGGGGAGCGCCTGGGGGTGTGGGAGGCCCACCAGGTGGAAGGGGTGGTGGTGGTGGGGGCGGACAGCAGGCAAAGGGGAGAGGAGGTGGGGGTGGAGGCAGGTCGTTGGTTGTCATCGAGGAAGACAAGGTGAGCGGGCCCCCAGGGGGAGGTGGGGAAGACACAGGGCCAGTCTGTGAGGATACAGAAAAATGAAAGAACAAAGCCATCAGTGCTGATGCCGCCTGGGTCCCAGACTAGTATTCCTTTCCTTACTTCTACTTTCCATCTGTACAGATACCAAATCCTGCTCTCACTTCCCCATACATTTAGCCCTCATTTTCTCTCTCTGCATCCTAAACATTCAACACACACACAGCCACAAACGGACACATACACACAGTCAAACACATGCACAGACCTGGACAATCCAAGTCATATCATCACAATGCAATAGCAGGATTCATACATACAGTTGTGAAGGTTATTGACTGCACAGGGGTCCAACTATGAGGGAGGGGGGAAGACAAAAATCCCACCTGCACTCTTACTTTACCAGGAATGCTTTCTGGGACAGTGTTTTTGGAAGAAGGGGCAATATTTATTTTTCTTCTAATTAAAACAAAGGAACAACCAATATCGTTGCAAACGTCCCTTCTATCCTGACCTGAGGTCCCCCTCTCTCTTCTTTCTCATCCTGGGATCCTTGGTCTCTCCCCACACCTACTCTGCCTCCCCTGTCCTGAAGCCCAGGGCCTCTGCCATGTAAAGGGGAGGAGAATGTCACATACTGAGATTTCACTGAGTTGAGCTACCAGCTCTGCCACTTGTCCCCGGGCCTGGCGCAGCTCCTGGGACTCCCGGGCCAGCTTGTCCTTCATTTTGTTCAGTGTTCGCATCATCTCTTCCTTCTCCAGAGTCTTTGTCTCACATTCTCGTTCCTTCCTCTCTAGCCGGCTTACAAGCTCCATGTGTTCTGGGAAAGGAGTGGGTTAGGAGAGGGGATGGGAGAAAAGATTGTGAATATGTGTACCCTCCTCCATGGGACTAGAGATGAGGTACTGGGCTTAGACAACAGGCTTTGGCAGAATCCCTCACCTTTCCGGAATTTCTCCGCCTGGTCTCGCCACTGTTTCACCTCATTCTCATTGATGAGCCTGGTGGGGAGCAGAGAGGAGGGCCAGTGTGATTGTAGAGTGCTAGCTCACCACTTCCCAGAAGATATGGCATTTTTCTGCCCCCCTCTGTTCTCTCTGTTCAGGTTGGTTCCCTGATCCCTGTCTGTCCAACTACGTCAAGGAGGCTGGGAGTTTGATTTCCCAGATGTCTCTCCTTGTCCTTGTCTAGTTCTCATTTCATCTGTGTGGACCAAGAGAGTTGAAAGGACCCTTATTTACCTTGTAATCCACCTTTCATGAAATAGTGGAAGTTACTGAGTCTCAGACACCAGAGATAGGGATGAGAGCTAACTAATGGTAGAACCAAGATTGACTCTCAGGCTTCACTCAGTTGAATAATGATTTGTGTCCCTTTGCAAAAATAGGTTTTTGCATCTGAGAGAGATTAAAATATTGGCCCTACCATAGTCCAAGCTTCCAAAGACCAATGTGTAAGAATAAGAGAAATTGCCCAACCCCAATAATACAGAATGAGTGTGTTAAGGGTAAAAGAGGACCTATCTCAAATATAGGAGGGCCTCACTGAGGCCAAACTCTTGTAACAGGGTCTTAAAATTAATCTTTCACCTATTACAGATACCAAGGCATAAGAGAGATGGCATCCCAAAGAGAGATCCTAATCATAATTTCCTTCATACATTTGAAAATGTGGAAGAGTTAGATCATGACACTTTTCCTCTTCAATGAGATCAAGGATATAAAGAGAGGGTGAATATAAAGGTCAGGGAGTATTTAGTGAAGATATTTCTTTGTTGAGAGCTATTGCTATAGTTCCCAAGGATACTATTTCCCTTATCACCATCTAGGGAAGGGCCCACTTTAAAAGCTTTAACCCATGTTCTGTTCCTCGAAGTTTGGAGTGACAAAGGATAAAAATGGTCCAATGGGGCCAGGAAAATCCAGATGATAAAACAAGTTTGACCAAGAGAGCACAGCCATCCAAGAACTTGTTTCCATTCCTAATATTTGTTGCCAAGAGCGATGACATGAGGGCTGCCCTTGGGACAGGTGTAAGCCTCATGGAGGAAATGGGATGACGCTATTAAAAGTCCACAAGGGTTCACCTGGGAGAAAATTGGGAACATCAGTACCACAAGTCTAGCTGTACTTCACTACCAGTGAACTAGGGGCTTATAGAAGGGCTGAAAGCAGCCAGCCAGCCAGTTGGGAAAAAATCTTGCATGGAGAGTGTGCTGGGTTTTATATTGAGAGGCAAGTTCCTTAAGAAGGAACTTCTGAAGGTCCCAGAAACACACTGATGTCTTTACCCATGTGCCACGTCTGGAGAACAGATAGACTATTTACTGAGTTACCTGATCAATTAAGATATTTTCCTTTTTTCCTTCCTGCCCCGAGGCTGCCTCTGGAAGGGGTCAGAAACTGGTCAGCTAGTGGACACGGGGAGTGGGAGATAGAAGGGGTTAGAGGAGAAAGAAAACAGAGGAAGAAAGCCAACCATAACACACAAACACACATATGCACTCTTCTCAGCCTCCCAGCCCCAGCCAGGAGAGGAAGGAGATTAAGGCTAAATCAGGTGACCTGAAAGTTAAGATACTAGATCCCACATGGCCAACTTTGTGGTTCGGGTCCTGAACTTGATGGCTTAAAAATCACATGAGTGCTTGCACATGCATATCCAAAATCCCAAGAGGAGACTGGAGAAGGGATTGTGATGCTAGAGAACGTCACATCACATTGGCCCAGAGCAGCCACATCCCCTCTAGGGGATGATTGCTCACTTTGCATCTCTCTTTCATGCATGTGACCTATAGCAAAACTTTTAAAAAAGAAAAAGGCTAAATCAAGTTGCAGATTTGAGACTGTATTGCAAGTTAAAGTGATCATAAGACTTCTATTGCTCCTGAAAGAGCAAAAACTTCATTGGACCAAAGAGATTCATGCTCTGGTAGTGGAAAATGTTCCCCCAAATAGTGTAAAGAATTAGTAGAAAATAAAATTAAAGTTGCCTTTTGATTACTTTCCTAGTTGCACTTGTCTAACGTACCACTTCGGATTTTAACTGCATCAGTGGCTGACTGTTTGTGCAAATGAAAATAGTAGCAAGAACAGTTCAAAAATAATTTTCTACTTGGCTTTGGAATGCAATATAATGAATCATTGAGAACCAATTTATCTCCTCCAGGGAAATTGGCTCAGACTCACACTGAGAGTTAAGTAGAAGTTTAAAATTAAAAATCATTGTGTTAATGTAAGGTCTTATTATTAATTGAAATAAATTTACATTTGTTTCTCTGTGTTTCTCCATATCCAGGGTCAGTAAAAGATGGTAAGCCAGAAGGCCTTAGGCTCTGACAACCTCATCCAAGAGCCTTGTGGTCAAATCACCATAACTCTATGTCAGTGGTTGGCAAACTTTCCAATGTTTCAGGTTTTATGCACCATGTAGAGTCTTTATCACATATTCTTATGTATGTGTACATGTGTGTATACTTTTAATGTAAAAACTATTCTTAGCTCAGGGGCCATAAAAAAAAAAACAAGCTGAAAGACTGTATTTAGCTCATGCACTATAATTTGCTGGCAGCTTTATCTAAATGTGCTTAAATTCTTCCTCTATCACCTACGGAGTGCATCACTGATAGTTGAGTACATATTCCACACACTGATGTTGTCCAACATGGTAATCAGTAGTCACATGTCAAGTACTCAATAGCCACACTGGCTACCATACTGGACAGTACTGACGTGGAGCATTTCCATGAGTCAGAGAGTTCTACCAGACAATGCTGCTCAACTCCCATTTAGGGTTGTCTGTGTTGAAAAAGGAATTAAGATTTCACTGGTGAGACCCAGAGTAGGAGAGCTATGGAGAAGGTGTAGGAAGACAGGGAGAAGACTAGCCACTGCTTACATGTTGACGATATTCTTGACATTGAAGTTTTCCAATGGAGCCAGGTCAGGGTCCACTCCCCGCTCATCCTGGAGAACAATCTGTTGAAGGATGCGGTCCAAGAGCTGCCACTGCTGGAAGTAGCCACCATTACGCTTGTCTGAGGGATGACAGGCATCATATTGTTACTGAGCCTTGCCCTAGGGTCATTGGGCTTAGGCTGGTGAAACATGACCTTCCCTGCCCATGGTAAGCTCCCAGTCTGAGGGAAGAGACAATGCCATTGCTGATAATGGGGACTCACAAGTCCAGTTATTTCTTAATTATATGAAATTGACCTTCTATGGCTGTGTCAACCCTCCCAACATATTTCTCCCCTCCCTGTAATGCTTCCTGGCTCCCATTCTTTCCTATTTGGACCCTGTGCATACTGTGTCCCAGGAATGCAAATTGCTTTTTATATTATCTATAAAAAGCACCTGTTCCAAAATATTACATGCTGAATAATGAAGTCTCTGGGGAAATTTAAAAAAATAATAATGTTAGGTTATCTATGCTATTGCTCTAGAGAGAAAGTTGAATGGAAACTGATTACAGGTGTGCACTGAGAGTCAAAATGGGTTAGAGAAGTGGTTAATGGAATCCAGGAAGATTTCTTGGTGGAGGTGACCTTCAACTAATAAGGCAAAAACTTCATCAGGCCAGCGAGATATTCATGCTCTGGTAGTGGAAAATATTCCCCACTAAATAGTGTAAAGAATTAGTAGAACATAAAATAAGAAGGTGAAAGCATTGTGCATTACTCCTGATCTCGCGGGTCCCACTATCATCCCCTACAATCATAGTGGACTTCTTTTACATGATAGCCACAAGTCCTTCTTTCTAGGGTCTTGATTCCAGCACTGTGTCTCTAATGACCACCAAGGAAAGTCAACCAGTGCAATTCTGACATCAAAGTCAAACCAAGATGTCTACAAGGTGGACAATCATGTCTGCAAAACCCCATTTGAAGGGCAGCCTGGAGGGACCCGTTTACATCACTCAAACACAGGAATCCCTGACAGCAGAAGAATTCCAGTCTCGCAGGGCCCTCTGAGTCTTCCAGGAAGACCTTTTGGGTTGAGTTTTGGAAAACTCAAATAGTGTAATATTTTCCTGGTTTAAGTCACTGTGTCAATCTTTCTACCATTCCACCAACATGTGCACTGCAAAGAGGCCTAGTTTTCCATTTACCTCACCCAGGAAAACTAGGTCACTGGCTCACAGAAGTAGACAATGTTTTACCTAAATTATGAAGAGATGAAATGCCTTCCATCTGTAAAGAACTCAACTCAGTGTCAGGTTCATTCGCTATAAAATGGAGATAACAAATCACGCTCTCCAGGTCATTCTGAGATTGAGAGACAATGTGCTAGAGAACGTCACATCACGGGCGTGGTGGCGCCCGCCCTATGAGAACGTCACATCACATTGGCCCAGAGCAGCCACATAATAGATTGTAGCTCTTGTCGCCATCACCACAGCCTCCAACACCACTATTGCCACCACTAAAGAGCATCTAGCTAGATTATGGTGGGCCACACTAGTTTTCAAAATACAGAACTACCTTTTGTGATGAGTCTAAGTGCCAAGTGGTACAGTTCAAATACACTCTGAGTTGCATTCTGGGGTGACTTGGTAATGGTGTGAGACTTAGTCAATCATTAGCCACACCTGAATCTTAGGTATTTAGCAGTCCGTTCCACAAAATGCTGTTATTTGGCACTTGTGGATAAAAGCAGGGGCAAGGGTGTCAGGGTCGGAGCTAGAAAAGACTAGAAGGTGGAACTGATAAAAACCTTCCAAAAACAGGCATGCTCATTCCATGTCTGGGCTGTTTCCCAATGCAGAAAACTTCTTACACTCTCCAACAAGACAACTCACTCCTCCATCATGAGCTGACAACTAAGAGTTGTTAGATTTGGCAATGATCAAGTTAATGCTGTTGGACTGAGATGTTACAGTTGCTCAAGGCCAAATCACTAGTTCTTTCCCTGGGTGACAGTGAGAGTCCAGACCCCAAGGAGGGAGGGAAGGGTAGGAGCCCAAGTCATGGGACCTGGCTTTCAGAAGGTGAGTCCAGAGTGAGACACAGACTCACCAGTCCTGAGAGATTCCCAAGCCTTGACTCTACCTACCTGAACCAGAGCTCAGGCCCAGCTGAGGGAAGCAGTAAGTGCAGGGTACTCACAGGGCATCTGCAGACAGTGATGGAGGACAGAGAGCAGGTAGGGGTAGGCCTCGGTGTGCTTCAGCTTTTTATGGATCAGATCAAACATCTGGGAAGCACTCTTGGTATCAATGTGGACCTGGGAGGGCACATAAATGGGGAAGGAAAGGGGACAGAGGATGTGAATAAGAAAAAGTAGACCCTGTTTCCATCAACTGAGCCCCTTCTCCCATGAGAGCTCTTCTTCCCCTGCCTCTGGCTTAAAAAGAGAGAGAAAAAAGGAAGAGGGAGCTATGTCAATTACATAAACTACAGTTTCTCTGCCTCAGCATTATGAACATCTCAGACCAGGTAATTCCTTGTGGTGGGGGATGTCCTGTGCATTGTAGAATGGTTAGCAGCATCTCAAGCCTTTGCTGTGGTGGCACCTCTTCATCCAGCTATGACTACTAAAAATGCCTCCAGACTTTGCAAACATCCCCATGCGGAAGGAGAGTAAAATCACTCCTGGTTGGAAATTTCTGATTCAAACTAAAGGAAGCAGGTCACAGACATGTAAAGTGGTATGTGGCATGGGGCATAGGTACACCACCTTATTTCGAATCCCAGACCTGCTCTTTCATTGTGTGACAAAAGGCAAGCTGCTTATCTTCTCTAACCCATTTCTTTATCTACAAATCCAGGGCTTTTATGAAAACATAATGGGGGGAACCAGCAGTTAGCGTAATGGGTATGTCACTAGACTCCCACGTGGTCGACCGCAGTTCACGTCCTGGACCCGGTGGCTTAAAACTCACGCTGGGCACGTGTGCGTGCGTGCCCAAGATCCTGAGAGGAGAATGGAGGAAAAGGGATTGTGGCGTGACCATCCCCCCTGGGGGGTGATTTCTCGCTTTCTGTCTCTATGTCTCTCTCTGTTTGGCGAGCGCACATGCCCTATAGCGAAAATCTCTCAAAAAAAAAAAAAAAAACATAATGGGATGATGCTTGGTGACTGTGAAGTATTATCCAAAAGTAGGTTTCTATTTGGATAAGGATTTTATAATACAATATTTTAGCAGCTGAGTTGTGTGTTTCCAAGGTTGCTAAGGCTAAACTGAAGGCACAATTAAGTTTGAAAAGCATTGTCTGGAAGGGATGGAGAGAGGTGAGTTGGGAAATTGGTGAAAAGCAGGGGGAAGTGACCAGCAGAGGTATTTGAGACTAATCTGTATAAGATCTGGCTCTCTCTCTTCTGGGTGTGTCCATTTCCTCTACAGCAGATGCTCCACCAAGTGAGGCCCACCACAGCCAGCACACTATTGGGGCTCCAGAAATAGGACGTGGCAGTTAATTTTAGTGTCAACTGCACTCAATTAAGGGATATCCAGGTAGCTGGTAAGCCCTTATTTCTGGGCATGTCTATGAGGATGTTTCAGGGAAAGACTGGTATTTGATCAGTGGAGTGAGTAGGGAGGATCTGCCCTCACCCAGTGTGGGTGGGTACCATCCAATCTGCTGAGGACCTGGATAGAAATAAGAAGGCAAAGGAAAAGTGAATTCGCTCTCTCTTTTTTCTGGAGCTCGGCACTCTTTTTCTCTTGTCCTTGGATATCAGAATTCCAGGTTCTACAGTCTTTGAACTCTGGAATTTGCACCAGCAGAGCCCCAACAGGCCTCTGCCTCAGACTGAGAGTCACAAACAACATCAGTCTGCTGGTTCTCAAACTTCGGACTTGGACTAAGCCACATCCCTAGCTCCCCAAGCTGGTTCTCCAACTTGCAGATGGCCTACTGTGAGACTCTTCAGCCTTCATAATCAGGAGAGCCAATTCCCCTAGTAAATGCCTTTTCATATATCTCTCTATGTATCTATATATATCTTAATAGTTCTGTTTTTCTTTTTTTTTTTTTTTGGAGAGGTTTTCGCTATAGGGCGCATGCGCTCGCCAGACAGACAGAGACAGAGAGACAGAAAGCGAGAAATCACCCCCCAGAGGGGATGGTCATGCTGCAATCCCTTCTCCTCCATTCTCCTCTCGGGATCTTGGGCATGTACGCACATGTGCCCGGCGTGAGTTTTAGGCCACCGGGTCTGGGACGCGAACCACGGTCGACTACGTGGGAGTCCAGCAACATAGCCATTACACTAACTGCTGGTTCCCAATAGTTCTGTTTTTCTGAAGAAACGTGACTAATACACAGGATGTGGTCATGGGAGTTCCCACTAAGGAGCCCGGCCAGCACTGGTCCTATCATCACACAGGGCCTGGAGAAGTGGTCATAAGGCCACCTGGACCCACTGCCATTGTCCCACCCCACAGGCTCCTCACCATGTCAAACCTCCTGGCTAGCTCCAGATCATCCTCATTACGGACCATCTCGAAGAAGTCCAGATGTCTAGATAGGATGAGAGGATGAAGAAAGTAGATGTTACAGCCAGGACATCCCAGGTTGAGTGTTATAACCCCTTCAAGCCCCCACTGGCTAAATTTGAAAGTTTCATTTAAGTGAGGCCATGGCAAAAACAGAAAAAGGCCAGCTATCTATAGGCCAACACTCCCGTTTGTTTATAGAATACCATAACCCTCTTTCAGGAGGGCCAACACAGGGTCCTGTACTCTTTGATCAGAGTTTCTCTACTTGGACATTACTGATGCTTTGAGCTCAGGCATCCACGGTTGTAGGAGAATGATCTGTGAGTTGTTGGATGTCTCCTAGGGGATGAAATTACCCTCAGTCAAGGACCACTGTCCCTCTCTTCCCCAGTGTTCTCTTA
Organism: Tupaia belangeri chinensis; assembly: GCF_000334495.1. NCBI lineage: Eukaryota > Metazoa > Chordata > Mammalia > Scandentia > Tupaiidae > Tupaia > Tupaia belangeri. Next base: position 4,799,309 of record NW_006159716.1, read on the forward strand.
TTGTCCCAAGGCAGTCCTCAAAGCTCAAAGCTCAATTGTCCCCTCACTTTCTCCCCACAAATACCCACTCAACTACTCTATCTTGAAAGGATTCTTCCTCTCTCCCTTAAAGCCCAGTGTAGTAAAACAGCCTGTACTAATGGGACAGAGTCCAAAGTGGCTCACTGGTAACACATGGGAATTTTTTTAAAGATTTTGTCATAGGGCATGTGTGCTCACCAGAGAGAGAGAGAGAGACAGTGAGGGAGAAAGTGAGAAATCACCCCCCAGGGGGGATGGCTACAATACAATCCTATCTCTCCATTCTCCTCCTGGGATTTTGGGCATGCATACACCCACACCTGGCATGATTTTCAAGCTTCCAGGTCTGGGACTCAAACATGATCACATGATTGGCCACGTGGGATCCCAGTACCTTAACCACTAGGACACCTGCTGGGCCCAACACATAGGAATTTAATTGCCCTTTGACCAACAAGAACTTTATAGTGTCTATTTTAGATGAGTATTTCTTTGTGGAGTACGCTGAAGAATGTTTAGCATTACTGGCCCCCACCAACAAGTTTAAAAATCAGAGACCATTCATGACCCCATATTTACAAATGCCTCTAGGGGGCAGTACTGCCATGTTCAAGGACTGTCAGGTTTACCTGTCTACAACATCAGAGATGAGACAAGCAGGTCAACCAAGAGGACAGGTAGGGACACAACTTCCCCTCACAGAGCTGACTCTGAATCTATGCTGGGTATGGCTGGTAATCTCCAGAGGGAGGACCAGCCCTTCACAAAGGTCCTGACCACACTGTCCCCACAGGCTTGCAGTGGCAATGGGTAGCTTGGGCCTTACTTGTCCAGGATAGCATTCTCGTGTTGCCGGAGTTTGTCGATCACAGGCTGTATCCCCAGCATCAGGAACTCATACCGCAGATGTAGGCGGAACTCCAGATTGTCCTGAGTGTCACCAAGGGAGGACCAGATTCACTGGTTGCTCTCAACTTCCGCAAAAGTTCCCAGTAGACCCCTCATAACCACCCCAGCCATAGTCTCAACACACCTGCTGCAAACTCACCTGGAGGCGCTTCAAGTCCTAGAGTTCCAAGAAAGGGCAGGAGACATCCTTGACCTTGTTATTTCATTAAAGCAAGCCCACTGCCCAGCTCTTTTACATCTCCTGCCTCACTTCCTTCAGGCCTCTTACCCATTTTCTCTGGGCCTTTAGCATCAATGATATAGAGTGATGTAGAGTGGTATACAGCATAAGCTTTGAAATCAGATCTCAGTTCACATCCCTGCTCTGCCATTTCCTAATTTTAATGACCTTTATGGCCTGATGAAGTGCGATTACCAGTGAATCAGAATAGGTGCCAGCCTTAAGTAGCTGGTGCCAAGGGAGATAACATCAGCATTATTACTAGGATCATCCCCCCAGCCCACCACAGCTAACCCAAATCATCAAGACTTTATGTAAAAAAGAAAAAAGAAATATGCAGGCAGAAAAATGAGATACCCATTAAATTGCCCCTTTTGTCCTTCAAGTAGACCTTGACTGAGGCATCTTATTTGACCTCAAATTTGAGGCATTCCCCTGCTCTTCAAGCTCTTCTAATTCTGTTGTCATTATGGTTTGAGAATCCCATTCTGACTCCAAAGAAGGGAAACCTGACAGCAGGTGCTAGAAGAGTATGATCAACCAGGAAACCAGATCTCTAAAAAGCTCTAGGAAGAAGGTTCTAAAATTGCCTTCTTCCCATAATGTTCACCCACCACCCAGAGCCATTATCAGCAAGCCTCACTCTGAGATTTTTCATAACACATATAATGCATGATACTACCTACATAGAAAACTCCCATGAGCCCTTCCAGGTTTAGATCAAGTCAAAAAGAACTTTGGGGGAAACAAAGCCAGAACCAGTCCTTACTAAAACCTTGAAGGGTCACAGATAAGACAGACTGTGGGTTACATGCAGCTGAAGACTGGCTGACATGGTGCCATGCTCATGACACAAAGGTTCGTGGCATACTATTTTTTCTTAGCCCCACATGAAGGAGGCACAAGGTATAAAGACAATCTGAAGATAATGATGGTAGGAACAGCCACACTGAGATGCCTTGGCCATTTCCCTCTGCCACTTCCCCAGGAAGCACCTGTACTCACATGCTTTATCCAAGTCCAGAAAGTCAGGGAACAACAAGGGCAAGAAGGGGCCTCACCTCTCCAGCTCCAGCATTGAGGACAGCGTTGATAAAGGACATGATGGCTGTTTTCAGATTCACTTCATCCCGGTACCGGCCCAAGCTTCGGTCAAGTTCATTCAACAGAGTCTGGATGGAAAGGCAGGACAGAGGAGAGGAGAGCTCAGGATCCTATAAGGTAGCCTCTGGGCCTTTGCTCCTGCTATTGCAACTGCCTAGAATGTCCCATCCATTCTTCTATCTTTGTTTGTTTTTTCTCTTTTTTTTGAGAGAGAGTTTTGCTATAGGGTGCATGTACTTGCCAGAGAGACAAAGAGACAGAAAGTGAGAATTCACCCTCTAGAGAGGATGGCCATGCCTCAACCCCTTCTCCCCTATTCCCTCTCAGGATTTTGGGCACACACATACATCCGCCTGGTGTTAGTTTTAAGCTGCCAGGTCCGGGATTCAAACCACGGTCAACTGCATAGGAGTCCAGCAATGTAACCATTACACTGACTGTTGATTCCCCCTATCTATTCTCCCTACCGAATTGAGCCCATCCAATCCGGACTGCCCTACCCTGCACTTCCACCACAGTCTAGAAGTGTCCTTTGGCTCTCCACACCCCAGCCTCAGTCATGCCTTACCTCCTCTCTACTCAGCCTTAGGGGTTCATGCTGTTGGGCAATGCTACAGTGCTACTTTACCACTGTGCCTCAGCAGTTTACAGCTTACGCGTATTTCCTACTCAACTCTTTGACAACACAGACACTGCTTTTTATCCCCTTTGTATCTTCTGCAAAGAATTAGGGACCACTTTCCATATAGAGTAGGTACTCAAAAATGTGTGATTACAGAATAAACAAGTAGCCGATACTGGCACATAAACCACAGCGCTTGCACCATCAGTTCAGGCACTGCGCTAAGACATTTCATACATATTATCCATCTCATCAGCATTTTCCTGGGCAGGTCAGGGAGAACAAACAGGCCTGAGCTCTCAGGGCTGTCCTAGTGCCCCACATTAGGGCTGGTCCAGCAAAGGGTCTAAAAATCTCGATACTAACAATTGCATTCAATTCAACAATCCTTGACTGATCTTTTACCATGAGCCAGTCACTGGGCCCCATGATGTAGAGCCACAGAAATGAAGCAAACCAATATCCTGGCCTCCAGGGACAGTGGCTAGTAAGGAGGACAAGTCTGTTTGCCCAGACAAATCCCTATCTCTAAAGACCCCTGGGGTCTTTTTATGTCAGCCTCTGGGCCTCAGTTCTCTGTCACCTTCCACAACAGGTGTTTAACTCACATGACCTCCCCTTTTTGTTCAATTCCTGCTATAGGAACCCTCAGTCCCTCAACCACAGCATGTGACCTCCTGCCCCACCCTGCTGGAACCTCCACGACGGCAAGGCTCCCCACCTGGAAGCGTGTCCGTTCTGCCGCATACACCTGGTAGTGTAGCATGGCCTGCAGCACCTTCTTGTGGCCACCAGGCACGAGGCACACGGCGCCCAAGATCTCCAGCACTGCCACCTTGGTCTTGCTGTTCTCCGTGCGCAGGCTTTGTGCAATAGTGCTGATGGCCTCCGGCTGGGCCAGCACATGCGCCCGCCCCTGGGAGTTGTTCATCAGCGCCTTGATGCAGCCAATGAGGGAAGTGTGAATGCGGCTCTCACAGGTGGCGTGGTCCATGCTCCGGAGGAAATTCAGCAGACAGGTCAAGCCCTCCAGCTCGATGAAGCGGGTCACAAACCTAACAGCCAGAGTCATTAGCAAAACATGTGTCCTGCACTTGCATATTATTCCCTGTGCACTCTGCAAATGGTTACCCTATTACCCGTATACCACCATGCGCCTCGTCCCATCTGCAGTGGCGCCGCTTGGTTCATTACAGTTTATCTAAAGCAGTGAAATCCTATCATCCCCCAGAAGACTGATATCCTATTTGCATTTTAAATACTGTGCATTTGCATATCATTGACTGTCACCATAGCTAAAATGGTATCTGTGTGAAAGAGATGATTATGATAATTATTACAGTTGTTAAACCTGAAGACTCAGCTCCAGTGACGATGAGAATTAGGAAAAAAAAGAATCGGATAACAAGGAGAACTTCCAGAGAGGGAGGCCAGTCAGAATCGGTGAGTCAAAGGACCAAGTTAAAGAAACTTCATTTCAAGGGATCCTTAAGAAAATGGCTATTTCGAATGTTAGGAAAGAACGTTAAAACCTATTTAGTTCAGGGTTCTTCACATGAAGTCTGCGTTCCGAAAAAGGGTCTTCGGATAGTATTCAGAAATTCAAGGATTCAGAGGGGGAAAGAAAATTACATACTTATTTTTGGTCATTTCTAACTGAAATATAGCATTTCCTTCAATGATGAATGTAGGCAATAAATGACAGTAGCATTAGCACAATCTGTGACTTTGTCACCCAAAGAAATTACAGCTATTTCCATATCAAATTACAGTTGTTGCAGGTATCTCAAGATACCATTTATACTCATCAGTACTTCAAGATGATGGTGGTATCAGACCTGCTGCCAGCTTGTACTGTTGAAGGCATCAAGGAGCACGTTTATTGCTGTCTCATGCATTTTTTATACTTGGTAGCTGTATTTGAATTCAATTCATTTATTTTTTTAATGTTGCATATTTTATCTACTTTATTATTTTAAAACATCATTTCTGAGAGGTCTATGCTTTCATCTGGATGCCAGACATCCACGACACACATACACACACAGGGAAGGTTTGGAATCCTTGATTCAGTACAAGTAGTGATTTGAGAAAATGGTCATAAATTGACCTGAGGGGCCCTCTGTATACAATTGAGATATTTTCCTGTGTATTTGTGTGTACTCTGTATTGCTATACAAACATGCCTGAAACAAAAGGAGGAATATGCTCTCAAATTAACCATCAGCATTATTTATTTTTTTCCAGAGAGATTTTTGCTACAGGGCAAGAGTGCTCACTAGAGAGACAAAGAAAGACAGGAACAGAAAACAAGTTATTAGCCCCTGGTGGGGGATGGTCACACTGCAATCTCTTCTCTCCCACTCTCCTCTCAGGTTTTTGGGCATACATACACATGCACCTGGCATGAGTCTCAAGCTTCCAGGCCCAGGACTTGAACCAGTAAAGTAACCATTACACCATCTGCTAATCCAACAATCAGTAGTTTTTATTTTGGAGAGGTTTTTTGCTATAGGGTCCATGTGCTTGCCAGAAAGACAGAGACAGAGACAGAAAGCGAGAAATCACCCCCCATGGGGAATGGCCACGCCTCAATCCCTTCTCCTTCATTCTTCTCTTGGGATCTTGGGCATGCACGCACACACGCCTGGCGTGAGTTTAAGCCACTGGGTCTGGGACTCTATCTACGGTTGACTACATGGGAGTCCAGCAACATAGCCATTACGCCATCTGCTGGTTCCAACAATCAGTATGTTTTAAAATTTGCTATCAGGCATGTGTGCTCACCAGAGAAAGACAGAAAGAGAAAGAGAGAGATGGGGAAAGTGAGAAAGCACCCCACACTGGGGGATGGTCACATAGTAATCCCTTTTCCTCCATTCTCCTCTTGCGACTTTGGGCATGCAAACATATGCTCCCCATGTGTTTTTCAAGCTGACCGGACTAGGAGTCAAAGCATGCAGTAGGCCATGTGGGATCCAGCTGCCTTAACCACCATGCCACTGGCTGGCCCAACAATTGGTATTTTTCTTTTTTTAACCTTTTTCTATTACATGCCTGTCTGTATTCCACAAAATTTTCATAATGATTACGTATAACTTTTGAAATCACAGCTTCGAGAAAGGAAATTAAAATAAACTGAGGTGAGAGACGAATGTGGCACTTCCTCCAGCCCCTTTATATCCTGACCACCTTATCTTTACCTGCGGCTTCTTCCCATCCAGAACCCTGCCCTTACCAGAGCAGTAAGTGGGGATTAAGATGCTCTCATTATCCTTGAGCCCCAACCCAGACACATACACACTCACATACACACTCACACACATGCTCTCATTATCCTTAAGGCTCAGCCCAGACACACACACACACTCACACGCACACACACACACACACACACACACACACACACACAGTAGCAGCAGTGGCAGCTAATGGGTGGCTGGTGTCACAAATGTCTAAAATCTCTGGGGAAAGAAAGAAGGCCCAATTGTAGTAGTGTTTGTAGTGTTTGTAGTGTTTGACCAATTCCATGATATAAATAGTCCAAGCACACCCAATTTCAAGCTATCACTGTGACATCACTGAGCATGGAGCTGGGAAGAGAGGCATTAGATAGTGTTTCCACCCTGCATATACCAAGGGCATGAACTTGGAAGAATAGACAATATTAACATGTAATACAATATTAGGTAATTAGAGAGTGATGGATTTCAAGTATTTGTTACCTTTGCTTTGATATAATTTATTTAATCTTATATCCACAGAATTTAAATTTTAATCATAGCCATATTTAACAGCTGGCTTATGAAACTGTGGAAAATTTAAGCCAGCTCTTGCCAGCTGGGGGAAGGCAGTTACAGCACACCACTAGGAAGATCCACTAAGAAGCCCGGTGGCTCTAGGCTCCTCTCTGTACCCACACACTGGCCAGGGAAGTGGCAAGGAGTCCTCCTATGGCTTCGGACATCCATCCCCTCTTCCTTACCTGCATCACTTCCATTCTAGATGAGAAACCTCATCCACAGACATTTCATCTCCCCCTAGTGGTTGGCACATTTCTCAATCCACATCCACCTCTTTCCTTACTCTGCCCCCTCAACCTCAGAAAGCTCTTTCTTATACACCTCATTCTCATTCTCCAGCCACTCGCCTGTTCTAGTCTCTCCACTCCTACCTCCGACCTAAAAAGGGAGCCAAGCAGAGGCATGGCACAGTGACAATGCCACATCCTGCAATGCTGACCCACACGGGAAGGTCTCAGGTTCACATCCAGAGACAAGGAGAGACAGGAAGTGAAGAAGGGGTGAGTCACCTCATGGGCTGTGTACGGAGAGCTGTCTTCAGGTCTTCCACGACTTGATTCCTCATCTCCGTCTCCTCCTCATCAAACGCATACAAACTCTGCATCTGCAGGGCCGGCAGGTAGAGGGGTGGAGGTCATGCTGGGCTGCTTGTCTCCCAGCTGCCTGCACCCCCAGCCCAGGTGTGACTTCAGATCTGGAAGATTGAGACCTCAGGGAAAGGTTTACTAAGATAGTCAGACTCCAAAAAGACCCACATTCTACTCTTAATGTGGGAAATGAGAATACTGGCCCAGCCTATCTGCCAAGCCGATTGGGGTGTCCAGATGGGTTAATAAATGGTCAAATGGTTTGGGAAACTCTAAAATTATACAGAGAGGGGTAGATTGTAATAATATTTCAGGAATAACCGAAAAGTTGCTAAGCCCCAGTGAATGGGGCATTGAGAGACAGAAAAAGGCAGCTTGGTTGGGGGACTACCTTCCCCTACAGCCTTTCCAGGAGGGGCAGGGCCAGAGAGGAGCAGCCACTCACCGCAGCCATGGAGTTGATGCGGTCAATGTAATAATCAGGCCAGCTGGTTGCCAGCTTGTTGGGGTCCTCCTGCTCCTGGAAGAAAAAGAACCAAGTGGCCTGAGATCCTGAGCTTCACTGGATGTCAGTAGTTCACTTCCCAGCCCTGCCCACATTGGGTAACTTGGAGAAATTAACAAAATCTCCCCCATCTTCCATTTCTTCCTGGGTAATATGCAAATAATGACTGTGGACTCTCCTCATCAGCCAGTGACATGAAGAGCAACCGTGCAGGTGTATACACTTTCCATGAACATACACAACTTTACACAATTCTTTTCTCCTGTTAGATTTGTTCTGCCTATATTTAACAAAATATGATTGTTAAATAGAATACGAATTTGTGCTTGTATTTTTTACAACTTTTTCCAATTTTATTTTTCTTTTAATATTAAGTCATTGGAAAAGTCACGATGTATTTTTATACTTTTTCAGTGCAAAAATGTATCGTGACTTTTCCAATGCCCTACAATTATTCTCATTGTATTTATAGAAATATTGGTCAATGGCAGTCAGGGAACTTAAAGGCATGGTTTTTTTTTTGTCAGATTTGAGAACACTGGTATAAAACCTTTGGCACAGTTCCTGGAACATAGTAGGTGCTATATAAAATACTAGGTTGTCAGGAAAGTCAGGATGTGTTTTTTTTATGCAAAAATGTGTCATAACTTTGCCAATGACCCAACAGTAACTTTATAAAATGTTTCTCCAGGCCCAGGGTTTGGGGAAACCCAGGAGTCCCTTACAGGCCTGTGATTTCATTACTGTCAAACTTTCCTGAATGATAGGTATGTGCAGCTGAGAGGCAGAGCCCAGATCAGAAGACCTTAGGCCCAGCCATCAGTCTCTAAAAGAGGCTCACCTCTTGGTGGAAGTTATTTAAATGTTAATGTTGATTAAAAATCCAGGCAGGCCAGTCCCATAGCTCAGCAGTTAAGAGTCAGATCCCACATTGTCAACCCTGGCACCAGTGGCTTGAACAAAATGCACCAGTTACGTGTGCACGCTTGCCCTAAATCTTGATGGGATGGAGAAATGGAAAAGAGAATGTGGCATGATCATGGCACTCTGGGGGATATTTTCTCCCTCTCCATCTATCTCTCTCTGGCAATTAAAAAAAAAAGACAAAGAAAAAAAATCTAACTTTCTCCAGCCAAAGGGAACTTTTTCTGGGCAGGACACATGCCCTGCTTATTCCCATCCTTGTGGGCTCCCCTCCTCTGCTTCCAATCTCCTGCTCCCAAATGGGTGTAAAAACTTACTACCCAGGACCTCCCCAACCTTTCTGTCAGATGCCTCGTCCCTCCACTTGAGCATCACTAATTTGTTTCATAAAACCCAATTTTTAGACCAGTGAGAAAACTACCTTGTGCAGGTTTTTCTGACTTCGTGTGGCTAAACATGTTCATGTCTTTATGACTGAAGACCGAACAGTCTGTTTTCTAACATGGGGTGGAGACTCACACCCCAGAGCAATTGTATCCACAAACAAATACTTTCCTGCTCTTGCAGGTTCATCATTCACCCATTCCGTGTGCATTTAGCAAGCATCTACTCAATACCAATCCCTGCACTGAGCCCGGAAAGGATTGAGTAAAAAGTCATGGTCTCTGCCCTTGACATGATAGTCCAGTGCCAGAGAAAGGTGGGAGACACGAGAAGCAGTAGACTGGAGTAGGAGGGTCATCTAACACACAGTGGTCCAGAGGACTGGTTTACATTATTAAAGATTAGTAAGGCTAGGAGGGGTGGGGTGGGTGTTAGAGACAGAGAAAGGGGTATGGGGGAGGGAAGAGGGATGTAAAAGTGTCTGGGGGAAATGACATACAATTTACTTTGGAAGACAGTAGAAATGCCCTTATATTTGAATAACTCTTCATTTTACTGTACGAGAGATCAACCCAAGGGAACTCCACAGTAAATCCATTTGAAAAGTGGAGAATCATGTGATATGATTAGTTACTTTCTTACCCCCCTCCTTTCTTCCCTTTCTCTTTTCCTTTTTTCCATGACTTGAGCTTTTTTAAGAACTGCTTTTCTCACAGTGAGATTCATAGACATAAGACGTCATATTCTGCAGGTGCTTAATAAAGGCACAATAAGCATATTGGACCATGGCTCACAGTGTGTAGGCCATGCATCTTGTCACGGGCTGTCAGACTCCAGCACTTTTCTCCCCAGTAGCCCTGGGTTCTAATGACAGTGCAGACCCTGCCACCACTAGCTGGGAACTTGGGTGAGTCCAGGCCTCCCCAGACCTTCCTTGCCTCATGTGTGGAGTAAGGACTAGATCAGACTGTTCCTCTGCTTCCTGTGAACAACGAAATAGTGTATGAGTCTATTTTTTCAGTCGTAGAGGGTCAGTCTGGCTCAGTATGAAGTTGTGGGGATGAGACAAATGTCCTGACTGGGAAGAGCAAGTAGTGAGCTGTGAATGGGTACAGGAAGTATGAAAGAGAAACAGCTCAGACCTGGCCCATATCTGCCTGTGTTCCAGGAAGGAGAAGGCCTGAGCCTCGGCCATAGGAATAAAAAGGCCCTAAACCCCACAGATCCATACTTGGACGTAGAAGGAGGCTGAAGCTGAAATTCAAGTCCAGAAAATGTGCAGGTGTAGCTGAGGAGGAAAGTGGGCCGATAGAGGCAAACTAAAAAGTCCAAGACACAGAAAAGCTAAAATGAAGGGAGGGCCAGAGAGAGACACAGACAAAGAGATAAGCAAAGGAGAAATGGAGACAGGAAGAGAGGACACATGGCCACTGGGAAGCAGGAAGGAGGATATAAACCCAATTATGCCTTGCCTGGAGCCCTGCACACCCTGTTCTAGGGAAGGCTGCAAGCTGGAGACCAGCGACATCTTTTAACAAACAAGATGAGAGGGAAGAAACACAGGGGAGAATGAGGACCGAAGCTAAAGATCCTAAAGAAGACACATTCTATCCATACTTAATCCCCCATAAACTGAATTCTTACAACCAAGTTGTCCCAGGTATGGCCCAGGGCTGCATGTCCTCCATGCCCTGAACAGGCACAAGAAGGAAGTCTAGTCTTTCTGTCTTGTATCTCTTTGACCCAACAGCATTCTCAGAACCTAGCAGGTGCAAGCTTGAAGGGTTTTTGAAAAAGATTAATTCTTATTTCCCTGAGTATAAGTTCCACGAGGACTGGGATATTCCCCCTGTTTCATTCACTCTTGTTCCTCCAATACCCAGAACAGCATTGGTACATAAAAATATTTTCTGGGTGAATGAGTGAGCCAGGTGGCAAGAGCTGTCCCATGATGTGAACCCCAAGGCACAGCAGGAAGGGTCAGAAACGGTACCTTTTTCTTGCTGCAGTAGATCTGCCATTTCTTCTCGGGGGGCAGTGCAAACACAGCCTCCCGGTTTTTGTCAGTGAGATCCAATTCATCCTGTAAAGACAAGGAAAAAGTATCTGAAACCCAGGGCTCATTGAGATTAGAATATACGGCTCCATAGAAAACTACAGTTCTCATAAATCTGTTGTTCTTCAGCCTATTTCCCTCCTCCTAAAGAGCATTACAGACATGATAGGGTTTTTTTTTTTTCTTTTTTCACTGTTATAGAAATAGCCTCATTCCCTTCCCGCAACCCAAGCCAATGCATTTTATTTCCCGTCTGCCCCCACCTGCTCTCTGCAAATCCACCCTCCTCCTTCAGACCCCTTTGTTCCTGCCCATCTCCTACATTACTTTGCTAGCCCCTACTCCTTTTGCCCAGGGTTTCTTATTTTCCATCCTTCGCCCTTCTTAAGCCTGTCAACACAAGTCAAGGCCTGATGAACAAAGAAGTCATCTACAGATCCAGTCTTGGGTCTCTCAGACCCTTGTCCCCATGCCTCAAGTCAATCTGCCCCTCAAAAGCCTATGTACCCCCAAATTCTCTGACTCTCCAGCCCCAGTGTAGGTCCCAGCATAGGTGTTGATCTGTTTCCCCTGGGGGTAAGCTCTGTAAACTCTTCAGAGGCAGCCCTTCTACTTACAGGACCACCAAGATAGGCTCAGAACTCCACCAGGATAGTCCATACTTTCGGAAGAGTAGAACTAGGAAGTTTCTGAGGTCATCAAACTTGGAGTAACCCTGTACGTTGTTTGGGGTGACTCTGTAGGTGCAGCTGTGCTAGATGGCCCCTAAAAGGTTTGGAGCTGCTTCTCCTGTGGTTTACAAAGCAACACCAGGGCTCACTGAAAAAATAGTTAATGCACGTGGGCAAACCATGAGCTTTTCAACTCAATTACTGTGCCCTTTTTAGAACTAAAAGGCAAAACTTGCATTAAGATGACAAGGTATAATATTACTAACCTTTATATTTTCAAATACCATAAACAAGAAAAGCAATATCTAAGAAAATATAGAGTCTTAAATCTAGCTATCTATAATCTTTTCCCTATACATTTATTCAAGGAAAAACACTTAATGATTTTTTTCACCTAAATCTGAAATGCCCAATAGAAATATAATGTGAGCCACATAGATTTTTAAGTTTTTCTAGTCAATTAAATGAAATGAGTGAAGTTGAATTTAATGCATTTTATTTCAACCATATATCTAGTATATGGACATTTCAACATGTGATCAATGTAAAAAAATTTTTCTTTTTTTTTTCTTTATATATTTTTTTCAAGGTTTTGACATAGGGTTCATGCACTCACCAGAGAAAGACAGAAAGAAACAGTGAAAGGGAAAGTGAGATATCACCCCACATGGGGATGGCCACACTGCAATCTCTTCTCCTCCATTCTCCTCTTGGGATTTTGGGCACACACCTACAAGCATGGTGTGATTTTCAGGCTGCCAGGTCTCAAATTCAAACCATAGCTGGCCATGTGGGAGTCCAGCTCCATAACCACTACACCACCAGCTGGCCCTACTCCTCAAACTTTTAAGGTTATCAAAACAAGGAAATTATGAGAAACACTCATAGCTAAGAGGAGCCTAAGGATACATGATGACTAACTTTAATGTGGTATCTTGCTTGGGACCTTAGGGGGACAGGAACTTTAGATAAAAACTAAAGAAACCTTTATCTTTAGTTAATATCATATCAATATTGTCCCAGCTTTGGTAGTGCACACTGTCGATGTTTCTAATCAGGAGGCTGAAGACACATAGGAGGCCTGAGTTCAATTCCTGGCTCATCCTAAAAAACCTAGATGCAGTGGTATATGCCTGTAGTCCCAGCTACTCTGGAGGCTGAAGCAGTAGGATCATGACATATTAATACTATGTCTGGACCAGCAGTTGGTGTAGTGGCTATGTTGCTGGACTCCCATGGAATTGACTGTGGTTCGAGTCAAGGACCTGGTGGCTTAAACTGACCCGGGCACAGTGCCCAAGATCCTGATAGGAGAATGGAGGAGAAGGGACTGCAGCGTGGCCATCCCCCTAGGAGGGTGATTTCTTGCTTTCTGGTCTCTCTGTCTCTCTCTGTCTTTCTGGCAAGCTCACGTGCCCTATGGCAAAACTCTCCAAAAAAAAAAAAAAAACTGGTACAAGGATGTACACTTTCTCCACTTCTTTTCAATATAGTACTGTAAGTACTTGCCAATGCAATCAGAAAAGAGAATAAAATAAAAGGCATTCAAATAGGAAAAGAAGAGGTGAAATGATCTCTATTTGCAGATGACATGATTGTATACATAGAAGACCTAGTGGTATCCATGAAAAATTCCTGAAAGTAATAAATGAATATAGTAAAGTTGAGGATACAAAATCAACATACAGAAATCTATAGCATTTATATGTGAACACCAAGCAGGCTGAGATAGAACTGAAGGAAAGCAATTTCATTTACCATAGCCACAGAAAGTATAAGATACCTAGGAATAAATCTAACCAAAAAGTTAAGACTTCCACAAGGAAAACTATGATAAAATAAAAAAAGAAATTGAAAATGACACAAAAAAGTGAAAGGACATCGCATGTTCCTGGATAGGAATCAAATATAATATAATCAAAATGGTAATTCTACCCAAACTAATCTACATATTTAACACAATCTCAGTCAAAGTGCCAGAGACATTCTTCACAGATCTAGAAAAGATAATCATACGATTTGTCTGGAATCATAAAATACCTCATATTGTCAAAGCAATCCTGTGCAAGAAGAGTGGAATGGGCGGCATCTCACTCCCTGACCTGAAAATATACTATAAAGCTGTGATAATCAAAACAGGATGGTATTGGCACAGAAACAGACAGGTGGACCAATGGAACAGAATAGAGACCCCAGAAATAAATCCCAAAACACACAGTCAACTAATTTTTTGGGGGAGTTTTCTTTTTTTTTTCTTTATATATTTTTTTCAAGGTTTTGACATAGGGTTCATGCACTCACCAGAGAAAGACAGAAAGAAACAGTGAAAGGGAAAGTGAGATATCACCCCACATGGGGATGGCCACACTGCAATCTCTTCTCCTCCATTCTCCTCTTGGGATTTTGGGCACACACCTACAAGCATGGTGTGATTTTCAGGCTGCCAGGTCTCAAATTCAAACCATAGCTGGCCATGTGGGAGTCCAGCTCCATAACCACTACACCACCAGCTGGCCCCATCGATGTAAAACAAATTATTAATGGGATATTTTACATTATTTTTTCAAAATAAGTCTTCAAAATCTAGCATGCATTTTATTTTATTTATTATTTTTTTTAGAGGGACTTTTGCTATAGGGTACGGTGCTCATCAGAAAGAGAGAGACAGAGAGACAAAAAGCAAGAAATCACCCCTCAGGGGGGATGGCCATGCTGCAATCCCTTCTCTTCCATTCTCTTCTTGGGATCTTGGGCACACACGTACACGCGCCTGGCCTGAGTTTAAGCAACTGGGTCCCGGACTTGAACCTCAGTCAACTAACTACATGGGACTCCAGCGACTTAGCCATTACGCTAACTGCTGATCCCCTAGTATGCATTTTATACTCACAGTTTATCTTATTGTAGTTTGGACTAGCCTGTAGCCCCATGAGGCCATTTGGATAGTACATACAATGACTATCTGAAATAACATCCATCAATTCACCTGTCTTTGGAAATAAGAACTCCTATGCTTTAATGCCAAGCACAGGTTCTTCCCTAGAACTTCTCTCTGCATATCCCAGGAATGTCCTTGGTCAAAATTCCCAGCACCCTTATAAGTTTTCCTTTCCATGGTTAGAAAAAAAAAAAAAAGAGAAAAAATGAGTTATGTACATCTTCCATTTCCCAGCACAAGCTCTGCACCTCTTTAATCTCAGGATCTTTGCTTACACAGCTAGTTCTACGTGGAAAGCTCTCCCTCCCCACTCATGCTAAGGACCCTGGTCTGATTCCTATGGTTCAGTGTTGGCCTCCTTCAGCAAGACATCCATCCATAAGCCTTGAGCAAGAATAGTCTCTCTCCAGAACTACAGAGCAGTTACACTCGATCTTGCATTCTGGTTATTCATGCCCTTGTCTTTTCTAGCCAGTGGTCTCTGCCTCTAAATCAATGAGCATTTCTTGGCAGTTTTGCTCAGTCTAGGCAGCATAAGACCCTTTCTTTCCTGGTTTCTTCAATAACCATACTCTCAAGCAATCTCTCCTTTTTCATTTTATGTTCCTTCTTGGCCTCTTTTGATGACTTCTCTTCTATCTTCAAATGTTGAAATCCCTCAAAATACCAACCTGAGTCCTTTTCTCTCCTCCAAGTTTCACCCTAGGTGGAACCTTATTGCTCATTCCCCAAAACTTAGATATTATCCCAAACTCTTTCAAACTCTTACTTCCAGCCCACTGGTTTCCTTTCCTGAGATCCAGGCCCTAGGCCACAATTGCCTCCTGTACTTCTCTGCTTTGATGTCTCTCAGATGCCCCATACACTTATGTAGTTCTTATGTGCCAAGCACTGCTCTAAGTGCTTCATATTTATTCATTTAGAACTTGTAACAATCTATTTTGCAGATAAAAACCTGATACATGAAAAGAATATGTAAATTTAATTCATTCCGACCCCCTAACCTTCAGGCCTCTCCAGTATATCCTGTCCTGCACGGGGTCCCAGTATCCACTCAGCTTCTCATGTCAAAAATCTAAGTGTTCCTTTGATTCCTATTCTACTTGCTCATTGATCCTACTGAGTCCTATTATCTTTTCTCTTAAATAGACTTTAATTATCTCCATTTCTCTTCATTGTCACTGCTAATATTTTAGTCCAAGCCATTATTCTCCCTACCTTGGATGGCTACAATAGCTTCCTAAAGGTTAGCTTAGAACCCATCCTCAACATAGTACACTGAACAGTCTTTTAGAAAAGCAGATCAGGAGACAGCAGGTTGTGTAGTGGTTGAGGCATTAGACTCCCACATGGCTGACCATGGTTCAAGTCCTGGATCCAGCAACTTTGGAATCACACTAGGCATGTGTGCATTCATGCCCATGATCCCAGGAGGAGAATGAAGAAGGGACTACGGCATGACCATCTCCTCTGGGGACGGGGAGTAATTTCTCACTTTCCCTCTCACTATCTCTATCTCTCCCTCTCTGGAAAGTGAAAGTGCTCTATGACAAAAATCTTATTAAAAACAAACAAAAAACAACAGAATAAGAAGAGCAGATCAGGTTACCTCAAACCCCTATTTAAAGCCATTGGTGGCACCTCCTTGACTTTAGGATTGAATCCAAAATTCATATTTATTCTGGTCTTCATTTATCGCCCAAAAGAACTCAACCCTTCTCTGACTTGAGACTCTTATGTATGCTGTTATATTTGCAGGGAACACTCCATCATTGTTCTGCACTCCCATTCGCTTTTATCACCATCAATGTTTTCACACCTCAGTAGAAATGTCACTGTCCCCAGAGGCCATTGTGATGTCCCTCAGTATAGAATAAGCTCCCTGCTAGACACTCCCAGGTCCCTGGAATGTCTCTGTCCTAACTCTCACCACACTTGTCATTGTTCCTTAAGATCAGTGTTCCCTATTGACTTCTCATTCTTGGAAACAGGGATGAAGTCTGCTTGTTCATCGCTAATTCCTTAGGACTCCCATAGGGACCACCACACAGCAGTGTCTACAAGAAAAATTCTTCACTCACTTGATGGATATCTGATGCCATTCTCCTTGTGGGCAAGACTTGTCTGACTCATCCTCGCTTTTGCTAAAGTGCCTTGCAAGAATCCCTGCCCACTGAACATTTCCAATATTTGTTGAATAAGAGGGCCAATGAAAGGAACACTTGTAAGTATGTCCTTCTTTCAAAAACTCAGACATTCTACTTAAGAAAAGACCCCTGACTAACACCAATCAGGTTCCACATGTTATTCTACACTAGCAAACACTTTGTGCCTCATACTTATCCTGAAGAACAGTATAAAGTAGAAAACAATGAGGTTTCACAAACCTTATGTGGTAAGGAAGCTGTTCAACTTTTTTACCTAGCCTGCATGGTCTGATCTTACAATGGCCCTGAGGTTTGAAGACCTAGGTAGCCTCAACCAGATGCATCTATTTGTAAATACAAGTACAGAGCTGCATTCCAAACCACACAGCACTGTTTCTCTATTGACTTGAGTACCGTCCCACCCCGGGAATGAGCGACCAAGAGCTAATGTAGATGTGCTTATGGCTCTATGCCAGGGTTCAGGTTCTGCATCCCTGGTCTGGGACCTCCCCTGATGTACAAGCTTTGTCTCACCATCAGACCTCCAAAGGGAGGAATTGTGCTTCCTTCCTGTTTGGTCTCTTTGTGGTCAGAGCATGAAATGTCACACGGAGAGACTTCTCACAAAGACTGGTGTACCGGCCTGGGTGGCATTACAGAGTCAGGAAGGGCTGGTGCCAGTGTAAATGACAGAGCTTCCACATGACTCTGGCTAGACCTGAGATATAATCACCAGGGACTCAATCCAGGTGCCAGGTGTGATCTAGGCATCTCTATCTTCCTATTTCTAACAATCATCTCCTGTTCCAAAGTGCCCAGTGTCTGCCTATAGAAGCCCACTCTGTTCCTTCTCCCTGCCTCTGAGATTGGATTCCAGGAAAACTCCAGGTGTCTATCAAATGCTCTAATGTTCCTGGGAGACTCCATACTGCCTTCTTTTACAAAAGTCTGATTCTGTGTTAGCATAACTGCCGTACCATGTGGTCTGAGATCCAGCAATACTGGAGATCAGTTTATTCTTCCGAGGATTCCCCAGAAGAATTTCACATTTCACGGTGCCCACCCCAGTGACAGACTGTCTCCTCACACAGCTGGGGTGCCCAGGGGGCCCACCTCAGAGCCCCAAGGGGAGTTTTGAGAGGTGGAAATTCCTGCCCTCTGTTATTCCGTACTTGCCCATCCACCTCCCCCGCCCCCATTGTCATCACCCTCCCTTCCCATGCCCTCACTAACCACCAGCTCTGCAAAGCGGATATTAAGCTCTTCTGGGTTGGGGATGGGGCTGGAAAACTCCATGTACTGCAGAGGGTGGTTGTCCCGGAGGTTGATCTCAGGGAGGTCGCTGCCCCCGAAGCAGCACAGGAAGCCCAGGCCATGGCGGCTCCTCTTGCGGGGAGCCATGGTCACTGCCAGCCGGGGTGCACTAGACAGATGCACTAGGTCCTCATTGTGACCTGGGTAGGAGAACAAAAAACACAGGGTAGTCAGTTATGGTAGCCAGCCAGGCAGGGGCAGAGG
The DNA here is from genome assembly GCF_000334495.1 of Tupaia belangeri chinensis. Classification (NCBI taxonomy): domain Eukaryota; kingdom Metazoa; phylum Chordata; class Mammalia; order Scandentia; family Tupaiidae; genus Tupaia; species Tupaia belangeri. The sequence continues at coordinate 4,817,718 of NW_006159716.1, forward strand.
TCATTCTGCCTTCATAATGTCTTTGCCCCACAGTCCATCAGGAACTCTCAACCCAACGGCTAAGGCCCCCTCCCTTCTCCACAGTTTCTTTTTCCCCTTCAGTTCTTTCCACCTGGACATGTTGACATATGTGTTCCCCTCACAACACCCTTCAAGTGTTTCTGCAAGGATCACTTTCACATTCCCCATTCTTGTCACCAAAGAAGGGAGAAGGATTACAGTCATAGCATGTGACTTCCGGGCCGGCAGAGCTGGAGCTCATCTTGTCCTCTTCATGACTATGAATACAGAATCCTACTCCCTGTTCTCTGGAAGGTCAGTTTCCAGAAAGACCCACTCATTTGATTCATTTGGGGGCCTGGGGAGGGAAAGGTTGAAGAGGGCTGGCAGAAGAACACAGGGTTAAATATATAGACAGTAGAATTCCTGGGGCAGGGACCTCCAAAAGGAGTAGAGGATAAAAGGTTTGAGAGACCTGCACAGTTTTCTGCCCCATCTGTGGTACCCAAGCATGTTTGGATGAAAGTGAAATATCAACAAGACCACTGATTCAATTATCCATTTACAAGAATGAGGCCAAGTACCCTGAGAGAGGTCACCAGGGGAATCCTGGGTAAAAACAATGGGGCTAACCACTGAAAGGGTATTCAGCATATTAAAGAAAATCTGATCAGAGCTGCTTTTTATACCAACCAAGAACAGAGGATTCTGCTCTGGCCGGAGACGGGAACTGACGGAGAGCCAACAGTTGGAATAGGAAGGATAAAGTCTTTGGCTTGCCATTGGGAAAGCCTGGTGCACTGACGACCAGCTTGAGGAGGGACACTGGCCCCAGCCACTGATGCCACTTGGCTTCTAGACCAATTATGTCCAACTATCTGCACACAGACTTCCTTGCCCGCTGGCTCCCCCACATTTAGACAATTTACATTTCAGACAATGTAAGTGGGTTCACCAAACTGTTGCCCAGTCAGATTCTTCTATCACATACATACATATCCCAATTTTTCAGATATAAATACAGAAGATCCTGAGTTTGTTGTTGTTCTTTTTTATTTTGGAGAGGTTTTTGCTATAGGGCACATGCACTTGCCAGAAAGACAGAGAGACAGAAAGCAAGAAATCACCCCCCAGAGGGGGAGGATGGCCATGCCACAATCCCATCTCCTCCATTCTCCTCTCGGTATCTTGGGTACACATGCACATGCGCCCAGCGTGAGTTTAAGCCACAGGGTCTGGGACTTGAACCATTGTCAACTACGTGGGAGTCCAGCAACATAGCCATTATGCCAACTGCTGGTCCTGAAGATCCTATTTTTATCCTTGTTGAGTATCTTTAATTTGGGGGTCAAGATATTTTTGAGTTTTGCTTCTTAGCTGTTTTCCCTATATTTGGGTTAACAAATTAGAATGATTTCACAATCATCACTCACATCATTGATGAAAATATTGACCATAAGAACACAGACCCCTGTGACACAGCAGCCTCATCTAGGAATACCAGAGAATTATTTGTCATATTCTCAGGGGACACTCCTTCACCTGGCTCTATATTCATTTAACTATGTTCTTATCCATCCCTCTTTTCTACAAAGACAACATGAGAGTTTTCCTAAAGCCCTGTGGAACTCAAGATACACTCAGTCTAAGGCATCCCTTTGAATCAAGTCTTATCAAAACAGAAAACAATATAAATGTGGCACAACTTGTTCCTAGTGAGTTCAGGGAAACTTCTAGAGAACATTGCTTTATTTCCTAGCTCCTAACAATCCAGCCAATACCAGTGTAATCTTATCTGACTTGCCATAGTAGTCATGATCTATCTTAATTATCATTCTAGAACTTTTTACCAGCTCCATTTATCTTTCTTTATAAACTTTGTGATCAACTTTTTAAATAGGCTCAGGGGACCCTCAAATAACACATATCTAAAGTCACCTTGTATTACTGGTAATGCTTTCTCTGCTTCCATTTTGGCTCTCACAAATATAACCAAAGCTCTTTGAGGGCAGGCACTCTCTCCTGCTTCTTTGAGACCCTCATCCCCTAATTCTGTGGTTAATAAAAGGCTTTTGCTTAATGGATGCTCAATGAGTATTTCATCAATTGGGAAACAACCTATTCTCAAGGGGAAGGAGGAAGGAGAAGTCCTTATTAGTCACTCAAAAAAAAAAAAAAAAAAAGGATTAAAATCTCTGACTACTGAAAGGTAACAGGTAATCAGGAATCTTGGTAAAGAGCAATAGGAGGACAGTCCCAAGGTTGGAGGTAGAGGAACAGCCAGCAGGCTCATGCAGCAATTCTGGTATATGATGGTAAATGCCTACACAGGCTAGAACTAATAAAAACAGAGAAGGAAGACTTAGGGATTTTTCATGGAATTTGACAGTCAATGGCCAAGACTAGGCAAGACAAAGCCCTGGCCCTGATCTCTGGTAAGCTTAGTAAAGAAACAATTCTTTAGGTAGATAAGGTGGACTACCCTGGGGGGTCTTGTGCCCTTTGTCAAGTTTGGAATGATCATGTAGAATACAAATCAGATCCCTTTTGTTTCATCAGCTTTCAAAATGCAGCTGCAGCTGGTGAGCAAGACTGCTTTGTTTAGGGTGCAGAGCATGAGAAGGAAGCTCCCCTATAGGCTGCAGTGAGGCCAGCTTGATAGCATGGTGGATTCTAGGGAGAGATGCCTGAAAGGACCTATGAATCCCTCTTCCTGCCTTCACCTCCTCAACTTCTTCTTGCTCCCCAAGTCTTCCTCCTGTTCCTTTGCTCTTCATCTCCTAAGATAAGCTTAACCAAGATGAATCACGGGTGGGAGCAGGGCTGGCATACAAATGGTCCAACCTGGCACAGTTTAACACCCACTGTTTACAGCCATGGCTGCTATAATTGGTCAGTACCTGTGACATACCTATTATTAAATATTTTAGCATCTCCCCTGAGTACAGAAAATGAAGTGCAGTGGTCCATAGGACAAAGGAAGAAGTAGACACAGACCTTACAAAAAGGAAGTACCATCCCCCAAGAGAAGGGCCTTGCACTCTCAGGGCAGTGCTGCATATTTGCCCTTTTAAGGGGCTGCCTGTTTGACAGCTCTCCAGTGTGTTTATGTTCCTGAGGCCAACCCTCCTCTCAACTATCCCCTCTTTTGTCTTTCCCTGCCTCCTTTCTTAAGGCCCCATCTGAATATCCAAGACCAAAACCACAGTCTCTCAGCTGGAAGGAGTCTCACAAATCATGTAGCTTCATGATAGAGATCAAAAAACTGAAATTCAAAGAGGAAATATCTGAGAGTCACATAGCTGGGGACAGAGGCAGGATTAAAACCCAGGATACTAGCATCCAGGCTATGGTCTGGTCACTGCCCCAAAAGAGCACATCTTCCTACCTGGATTGGCCTCTTTTCTCATCGTGCCCCTAGCCACCCTCCCCCTCATCCCTTCATGCCCAGTAAACTCACTTTGCTAAAAAAGAGTAGTATCTACAACCTGGTTTAGAAATACCTCTAGTCTCAGGACCAGCAAATGGTGTAATGGTTATGTTGCTGGACTCCCAGATAGTCGACTGTGGTTTGAGTCCCGGACCCAGTGGCTGGAAACACACGCTGGGTATGTGTGTGTGTGCATGTCCAAAATCCCAAGAGGAGAATGGAGGAGAAGGGTTTGCAGGATGGTCATCCCCCCCTGGGGGGATAATTTCTCATTTCCTGTTTCTCTGTTTCTCTCTATCTCTCTGGCGAGCGAATGTACCCTATAGCAACAATCTCTCTACAAAAAAAGGAGAAGAAGAAATAAATACCTCTAGTTTGAATATCTCTTTCTCCTCTCAGACCAAGAGAGGTTTATGGACACCCCAAAGGCCACCTGCTTCTTCTCCCCCATCAGTAGAAACTACTTCAATCCTCATACCCCAGGAACTTGCCCATCCCTGCTCCAATGCCCCAATTCACTCCAGCTTCCTGGTAGCAGAGGAAAAAGCAGAGATTTAGACGTTAGACAGACTAGGATTCGACTTCCAGCTTTGCCTTTCCAGAAGGTGACTCCAGGCCTATCTCTTAACCTCTCAGAGCCCCAGGTTTCCTCATCTATGATGCTCAGATAGTCAAGGCATCTTCCTCACTAGGTTTCTATGAGACATAAAAGAAGTAAGGGGTAGGATGGTGGCATAGCAGTAAGACTCAATGCTCTGTGAGGATGACACACATGGAGGGCTCCAGGTTCATACATGGAGACCTTCCTGAGTACATTGGGCATTGACATGCCCATAATCCAGGGCTATGGATGGATGGGCCTCAAGACTCTGTTGGGAATGCTGTCTCTGTCCCTCTCTCTCTCTCTCTCCTTGTTCATGGAAGAAATTAACTATTTTAAAAAAAGTAAAACAAGTTCAGCACACTGGGCACTCACAGATGAAGACTACACTGCTGTGGGGACTTCATTCTCATTATCACCGGCAAGGTGAGGGAAAGGTGAGGTGGCCAGGGCAATTCATTTCTGCAAAAGCTCTTCAGAAAGAGGAACAATGAAGGTTTCCACCTCAGAGGAAACTGGAAAAGCAACAGGAGAAGTGGGGGGAAAAGGCAGAACAAAACCCAGTGAGCTTGCCTATGGGCCAGAGGTTTAACCTGCTCCTCCCACCATCTACTTTCCTCTCCAAGGAAACTTCCCCAACAGCAACATCTCCCTGCCCTCCATATCCCATCTCCTTGTATCCTCCCGTCTTCCTGCGTAGACAGGTCTTTTCAGGACTGTTAGTTCCTAAATATAGACCAACTGGCCTACAATAGCAAACCATTAGGTCACAGCCACCAGTGAGGGCTGCAGGGCCCTGGATAAAGAGGTCTTCTCCAGTCCTCTAGCTCCTGCCAGACTTCCCCTCCCCATGCCATGGTGTGGAGAAAACATGTTGCCTTCACTCCAGACACTGGGGCCAGTGCCAGCTCTGTCACCCAGGTGTGGGTCGCGGGCCATGATGTTAGTTAGCTTCCCTGGGCCTTAGTTTCCTTTCTGTTTAATAGTTGCACTCAACTAAAGCTCCCCAAGGACTCTACTAGCCCTGATCTTTCATACCGCCCAGCTCAATCCCATTCCCAAAGGTTTCCAAGGAGTTTTCCTCAGCCTGTACTGAGCACTGACTCCCTCTCTCTCCCCAAGCCAGGAAGGATCTTCCTATTACTTGGTCTCATTCTTTCCATTTGGTCTGTAAAGGTAAAAATCCTAATCCTTACCCCCACACCCTGACCTCTATCCACTCCACACACCAGTTTTTATATTTGGGGACTTCAAAAGTCCTATATCATCAGTGCTTTTTCCTCTGTCTAAAGTAAAAACAGAATAACACTAATACTAAAAGTGTACTTGTGACTTTGCTAAGTGCCAGACGCTGGGCTCTATCTACAGTAACTCTCCAATATAGGTCATTTCATTCTAAGAAAGTTTTTTTATTATTTTTGGAGAGATTTTTTCTATGGGACATGTGTGGAGAGACAGAGAGACAGAAAGTGAGAAATCACCCCCTGGGAGATGGCCACGCCACAGTCCCTTATCCTCCATTCTCCTCTCAGGACTTTGGGTGCACATGCACATGCACATGCACCTAGTGTTTCAAGCCATCAAGTCCTAGAGTCGAACCATGGACAGCCATTTGGAAGTTCAGTGACCTAACCATTACGCCATCTGCTGGTCCCAAAGTTCTTGAAAAAAAAAACTAAAGCAGGACCAGCCAGTGCCACGGTAGTTAATGCAGCTGAATCCCATATAGTCAACTGCATAGTTTGAATCCCAGACCTGGTGGCTTGAAAAACACACTGAATATGTGAATGCACCAAAAATTCTGAAAAGAGTAATTGAGGAGAAGGGATTGTGGCATGATCGTCCCCCATAGGGGCTGTAGTCTCACTTTCCCTCTCCTTCTCTGTCTCTCTCCAGCGAGCACATACATGAAATTAAAACAATGACAACAAAAATAAAAGTAAAATAAAATATACTTCAGAGAAGTTGAGTCACTGGCCTAAGGTAACACAGCTAGTTAGTAGCATAGCTAGCATTTGATCCAGGACTCTCTGATTCTAAAGCTGGAAACCACCACGCCACAGGACACATAGTCAAGGAATATCCTAAACTAAGACCTCGCTCAGCACTTTCCCAAGTGTTCTACAGATCTTGATTCATTAACTCATGATTTTACATTGTCTACGAGCTGGACCAGATGTTTTCACAGCTCTGCAATTTCATTTTAGCTTTGTGATGCCCTTGTGAGGTATTTACTATTATTATTATCCCCCTTCCAGGTGACGATATTGAGGATTTAGGGGCTGTTACATGGCTCAGTCAACAACACCCAGCTGCCGGGAGACGTGCGAGAACTCACAAGTCAGCGTTCTGATCTGAGTCCAGTGCTCTTATCACAGAATTAAAGTTGGCTCTTTAGCTCCTCCTTCAGCTCTTGGAGCCAATGCTATGGCTTTAGGGCATTCACATTTCCTTTTCTCATCCCCTTCACTGCTTCTATACACAGAGAAAACAGGAAGGACACACTATTTGTTCTCTCTCCTCTGCCATCTCCAAAGGGCCTGCTGGGAGCCAGGCACTGTGCTGAGATGTTCTGCGTGAGCTCTGGCTCTCCTGCCTTCGCCAGTACACCTCCCCTTCTTACTGATGATCATAGGAAGGTCAGGCAATGTATCTTAGTACCTAGGTCTATAAGAGAAGTGGCTGGGTTTTTTGTTGTTGTTTTTTAGTTTGGAGAGGTTTTTGCTATAGGGTGCGTGTGCTCACCAGACAGACAGAAGAGAGAGATAGAGAGACATAAAGTGAGAATCAACCCCCAGGGGGATGGCCACGCAGCAATGCCTTCTCCTCCAGTCTCCTCTCGGGATCTTGGGCACGCACGCACATGCACCTGGCATGACTTTTAAGCCACTGGGTCCGGGGCTTGAACCACAGTCAACTACATAAGAGTCCAGCAACATAGCCGTTAAGCTAACTGCTGGTCCCGATAAGTGGCTGGGTTTTGATGGCAGTGGTGTCTCACTCAAACACACTTTTAACTAACTTCTAGCCATGTGCTGGGATGAAGACACGAGAGTAGTCAAGGCATGGTTCTTTTCCCCAAGAACAGATGGGTCCCTTTCCAGTGTGGGTGGGAGGAGGGTCAAAGCGGTGACAACAGTAGTTTGGGCAGAGAGGCATTTGGGCAGCACTGAAATGGGGGACCTTGTTCAGCCTGGGATAGAGGATGAAGGGATCATCAGGAAAGGCTTCCAGGAGAAGGCGGCATTGAGCCAGCCTTGAAGACACAATAGTGCACCGGATGGGGAAGGCAGTACAGGCGAAGAGGGAAGGAACAGTGTGACATGACTGAGGCCAGCCCAGGCCAGCAGCTTGTCCTTTTGTGGTTAAACAATTGGCTAAGGGAGTTGGCAGACAGCAGAGCTGCAGGCATCATGGGGAGCCTGTTCCTTTACCTTCCTCTCACCCACCAGGCCCCAAGGGGCTGGGGGCTGGGCTTGGAGCCCAGAGCTTCCCGAAGCTGCCGCATGGAGCACAGGAATGGAAACAATTTCTCACTCCGCAGGCAGAGGTTGGCCCTGTACACTGAGACTCCTGTGCCATGTGCTGTGGCGGCACCATGAAAATGGCCTGGCTCAGTTTACCTGGAGCCTGGCTCCCCAAAGATGAGTCTACGCTTTTCCATCCTAGGTTACACTGCCAGACCCTTGGCCCATCCATCCCCCCACTGCTCACCTGCAGCAGCTCTGCTCCCTCTCAAGCCTTTGAAGACCACTCTTCATGCTTTGTGGCCAGCAGACAGGTGTGGGGTTCCTCGTAACCCTGCCTATACCTGCTTTCTCCCTGAAGCTGTCTGAAGTGCTGAAGCCCAACTCTAGCCACAAACTCAGGTAAGGGCTTCTGTTCACCCCCATCAGCTCTAACAGTGTGACCTCAGACAAGTCCCCTACCCTCTCTGAGCCCCTGTTTCCTCATTTGTAAAATACATGGGATAGTCATGAAGAATAAATTAGTTAAAATTTGTAAAGCACAGGACCAGCAGTTGGTGCGATGGTTATGTCATGGACTCCCATGTAGTCAACCGTGGTTCAAGTCCTGGACCCGGTGGCTTAAACTCATGCCAGGCATGTGTGCGTGCATGCCCAAGATCTCGAGAGGAGAATGGAGGAGAAGAGATTGTGGCGTGGTCATCCCCCCTGGGGGGGGTGATTTCTCGCTTTCTGTCTCTCTGTCTCTCTCTGTCTCCCCAGCAAGCACACATGCCCTATAGCAAAAATCTCTCTTTAAAAAAAAATCGTTTTTATAAAAAAAAATCCCAAAACATCAATTTCACATGATTGAATTTAATACCACTTATTTCATCTGGCTCATCAAATTGGGAGTATCATACTTTACATTCAGTGATTCTAATCATAATAAAGTCATAATTATAACTTATTGAGCACCTTTCACACAGGTGAGGAAACTGGATGCTTGGTGTGAGCCTAGGATTCCTGGGGGGTCTTCAGACCCTGGATCTGCTGCGCTGCTCACACTCAGCGAGCTTATGAGAGAGCGAGAGCCTGCTATGCTTTAGAAGACAGTTTGTCTCCCAGGGGCAGTGCATGTTTGGAACTGGGTCCTCAATGTAATAGTGCTGGGAGGAAGTGGGGCCCAGTCGATGGTGACCATGGAGGCATCACCCTCACGAAGGGATGAATGCTGTCTCGAGAGACTGAGCGATTCTAGCACTTACAGGAAAGAGAAAGGGAAAGGAAGATGGCAGCCCCCAAGCAATCCTCCTGGCCTGTCCATCTTCCCACTTCCCAAGACATGGTTCTTTTCCTCAAGGATAAGGAGGTTCCCTTCAATTAAAGTTGGATTTTCAGCTTCTCCTTCAGCTCTTGGGGCCAATGCTGTGGCTTTGTGACATTCAAATTGTCCCTTCTAGTCAAGGAGCAAGGAGCATCAAGGCAGTGACAACCTGGTAGGTTAGGGACTCACCATCCACCTCTCTGCTTTTGTCAGCCGCATTGTGACAATGCACTAGAGGCCAGCCTGATGCCAGCCCTAGGTCTCTAGACTTCTAGCCACCAGAGTCTTAAGCCAAATAAGCCTCTATTCTCTATAAATCACCCACTCTCAGGTATTTCTACTAGCAACAAAATAGCAAGCTATGACCCCTTTCAAACTGGGAAACGTAATGGAGAGCATGAGTTCCCATCTTGCTTCTCTGAAGTCCCGGCTCCCCTCCAGCACCAGGGCGGTGTGGTTAAGGTAGCCCAGTGCTGTGCCTCCCCTGCAGGGCCACTGTGTTGTATGGGGGCCTCAAACAGCAGTGCACTGAACAATCCACCTTTCTGACTGGCAATGTGAGCCTCAGGCAAGGCAGGGGAGGGGCAGGGAGCACTTTCAAAAATAAGCAAGCTCTCTTTCCAGGACTGGGGGAGTTATTTTTAGCAGCTGCCTAAATTATGGTTTCCCCCTGTGCTCTGGGAAAGGGAAAGAAAGCAAAAGTAAACTCTCTCAGCCCCAGAGTCCCCTCTGTGCAGGGTGGGGGTTGGGAGGCGCAGAGAGGAGGCGCTGAGCCTGGAGAAGAGAAGAGAAAAACATGTCTTGCTGGGAAAAGTGAAACTGAAAATCTCCCCAAGTTGACATTTCTCTGACTTGGGGTGAGGGTGGGCGTTGTGAATTTTCTGATTAGTTTTCTCACTCTGAGAAACAATAAAGAGAATATAGGTCTCTTTGTCTCACGAGGGCAGGAAACAAGTAAGTGAGAAGTCTCCAAGGCTACAGTTGGGCATTCATTCATTCATCCATTCTCCCACCCAAGGGGCTGCTACGTGCAATTTCTGGGTCTTCTCTTTTAGGTGAACCAGACATTAAATCCTATCCTCGGTGAGTTCATGGTCTGCTTGGGGAGGTATGTGTCTAAACAACCAGGATGAGAAGGAGGGGGGAAGGTGCAGCTCAGGACCTGGGTCTGCAGGGAGGGAAGAGTGACTTCTGACTGGGGTGATCTGGTGCAGTCACCAGAGAAAGCAACGTCAAGACTAGGTCTCAGAGAGGAAGGACATCAGTGCATACCAGCATAGGTCTGAGAGAACATCTTTGACAGCAGCGTGCCAGAGTGAGGAGCCAGCATCAAAAGCCCAGGGCAAGAAAGAGGCTAAGGGAAGTAGCTCCTCCATGCTGGAGCACACAGCTCAAAGAGGTCCGGCAGGAAACAGGAGGTGCAGTGGGCCAGATCTAGGAGGGCCTTGAGTGCTGGACTAAGAAGGAAGGTGCACTGGAGTTGGGTGGGAGGTGGGTTTATGGCTGATCAATTTGTCGGCTTACAGCAGAGGAGACAGTTTGTGAGGTTCCATCACAGCCAGGAATGGAACAGACATTTCTGGTCATAGAATGGGACAGATTACAGGAGGGAGAAGTGAAAGAGGGGAAGAGTTGGGAGGTAACTCTGTCTGGTAAATGGTAGTGAGGCCCTGAACTGCCTGGAATAGAGGAGGGGATGGATGCCAGAGAGATACTGGAGGGGTGTGTGTGCGGCACGTGTGTGAGAGGATGAGAGGCCTTGGCAAGATGTACACTGGGCACAGCAAATAAGGACTGGGGCTGGCAATGATGGGAGGGGCCAGAGCTCTTTGGGCAACAGCTGTGAAGTAAAAGAGAAGAAGGAATGTCAACACCCCAGTCTCTGTTCCCCGTTAGAGCCAGAGGTCAGGGGCTCCTGGCCAAAGGGAAACCACCCTACATGTTACAACCCATCACTTCACCGCTCTGCTTCCAGAAGCCAAGCATTCCCCCAGTTCACACAGTTAGGGTTGTCTGTATGGAAACGGCACAGGGGAAAACAGCCTAGAGCTATTCCTGTGCTCTAACACCTGATCTTCCACCAGACAGGCCCACCATGCCGAGAGGTCAGCACCCTTCTACGGGCAAGGCTGGGCAATGCCCCTACTAGTCAATCCTCCTGAACCTCCTTTCCTGGCATCTCAGGGCCAAAGGCGTTCTCCTATTCATGACTGCATGACCTGCAAGGTCTCATGAAGGCCAGCTGGGCTCATGCATGTGGTCCCACTCTGGCCCCCAGGAGGGTCCTCTCCAGTCACAGTGCATGCCTTTCTTATGCCCCTGGTGGGTCCTCTCAGCAACCTGCATGTACACCAGAAAAGACCGTACATGTGCCTCAGGGCTTGGCTGGACAGAAATCCTGGACCAAAGGCACATTCCATCTCCTCAGAGGGCAGACTGGGATGAGGCAGAAATGGGGTGGGGCAGAGGTGGGAGTTGAGCTGACTCCTGGAAGGCAGTTGTGATTGAAAATGCAGACCCAGGGTGACTATTCACCTCCCCCTATAATTTTGGGCATTAGAGATGCTATCAAAGATTCATGACCAGTAAGCCATCCCAGGGTTACTAATACTACTAATAAAAAAGACTGAAAACACCTAAAATATTAAAACAAGAATGGGTTCATAAGAATTAGATGAATGGATAGACAGGTGAATACACAGACATAGACCTACATACATATATACACACATATATCATAAGCTGAAGTAATTATCTTTGGGTTGCTGAGGTTTTGGTAGCTTTTCTTATGGTTTCCTGATTTTTTTCAAATTTCCTACTATAAGCATTGATTCTTTTTATCAGAAAAATGTTACTATTAAAAGAAGAACCCTGGCCAGCAGGTGGGGTGGTGGCTAAGGCACTATACTCCCATATGGCTGACTATGGTTCAAACCCTGGACATGGTAGCTTGAAAATCGTGCCAGGTGTTTGTGCATGTGTGCCTAAAATACCAGGGATAGAATGGAGGAGAAGGGACTATGATGTGACCATCCCTTCTGGCAGGTGATTTCGCACTTTCCCTCTCTCTACCTCTCTCTGGCGAGTACGCACAGCCTATGGGGCAGGAGGAGGGGGGGAAGAGACTTAAATAAAAAGAAGAAGGACCCTAGACTAAGAATGAGAAGATTCAGGATTGAGTCCCACCTCCAGTCTATTATCCTAACTGAAGTGACATGGACAAGAGGTCATAATGGCATGTCCTTGGATCTTGTCTACAATGAGCAGGTCAGACCACATGCTCCCTGGTTTCTTCTTAACTTGACACTAGGACCTGTGCCACAGAATATATGAAGCATTAAATGATGCTGGTTAAATTAAATCATATTCCATTAGTGCATCATTCATTCATGTGTCCATTCATTTATTCAACCATCATTGATTTCTGAGCACTTACTATGCCCAGCACTGCTCTTGGTGCTGGGGATATGAGTAAACTGTCAGACACATCTCCTGCCTGCACAGAGGGATGGCCTTCCAAGTTTGGAGTCCCCTCTGACTGCTCTTTCCTTGGATTCCTAATGACTCATCCTATTACTGAGTTTTTCCAAAATGCCTTAAATGCATTTGTTTCATTCACAAACAACGCGCTCCAGACCCAGTCTAATCCCACATGACACATACTGAGACCCATGCTAACTTCTCATTCCCTTAACCAACCGTCCTTTGCCTAACCATCCTGCAAACAGCACTTTGAATAACATGTCTAGGAGAACCCTGATTCTTCATTCCTCAGTTCAGCATTTCTCACAGGTTCCCAGTTCAAGCTGAAAGATGTCTGCTTCAATTTGTTGGCTTGACCATTTGGTGGAGCTCACAAATTGTATGCCAACCAAGCCTTGAAATCAGATCTACATTTTTTTTTTGAGAATTACTTTATTTAACTTCATTTATTTATTGATTTATTTTAATTTGACCAGAGAGGGACAAAAAGAGAGAGAGAAAGGGAAAGCGAGAAAGCAAGCCACCAGGTCCAGGACTTGAACTATGGTCGGCCATGTGGGAGTCCAGTGCCCCTAACCACCATGCCACCTGCCAGCCCCCCAGATTTACACCTTCAGAGCCAGAAAGGACATAGAAGAACTGTAACTCTCATACACTGCTGCTGGTACGGGTGCAAAATGGTACAGGCATTATGGAAAACAGTTTGGCAGTTCCTTAAAAGCTTAAACATGCACCTACATGTGATCCAGTCCTTCTCCTAGGTACTTGCCCAAGTACTTGTCCATACTTACTCATTAATGTTCATATGCAATAGCTTCAAACTGGAGGCAAAAGCTCAGCACCAGGTGAATTGATAGGGTAGTGTATACTAGAATATTACTCAGTAAGAAAGAAGAATGAACTATTAGTTCACACCACCTAAGGATGTGCTAAGAGGACAGAAGTCAGAGGAAAAAGACTATATATTGTATGATTTCATTCACCTAAAATTCTAGGATATGCAAACTAATCTACAGTGATTAAAAGCAGACCAGGTAGAAAGGGAAGGGATGGATTATAAAAGGGCAAAAGGGAACTCTGGGAGATGCTATGCACGGGACAAGCAAGTCTAGGACATACTCAGTAAAGACCGAAGGAGTGAGGGAGGGAGAATGGGGAGAAGAGCTATTAATAAATTCATGCTAGCATGTGATAGAGGGCTCGACTCTATGGGTGTAGAGGCCTAAGTCAGGTGTTGTGTGTATTTGTGTGGTATATGTGGTGAGGTGTGGATGTGCATGTGTGGCCCACGTCCATGTGTGTTCATGTCCAAGAAGCAAGTACACATAACTACTGCCTTTACATGAGTGGAAGAAACGGTAACATCACTGAACACCAGCCCACAGGCCAATTTCTAACCAGCCCGACCTTAGTGTATAATGGAACTGCCCAAGCAGAACACTTAGGAAATGCTGCTGTGCAGAATACAATGTCTTTTCTGCAGTTTCCCATGAACCAAGTTGTGGCCTCAGAGCAGGGATCCATTCAAAGGATGTTCGTGTCTGTGATGGGCCAGACACTAGGTATTCACATACGTCATCTCATTCATCTCACAACCACCAAGGCAAATAAAGACTTTTGATTGATGGGGATGACATCTGAACGAGGGCTCTTTTCTATAACACCATCTCACTGCAACACAGCTTTGATACAGCTCTGTGTGTGTGTGTGTGTGTGTGTGTGTGTGTGTATGTGTCCAGCACTCAAAACTGGGTGTCCCTTGGGCTAGTATTACAATAGGAAGCACCTTCCTCTCTCTTCTATCTGAAATTAGGATGATATGTACTAGCCACTTCTCCATGAAACCTAAAGTGGAATAAACAAGTTGCTGACAGTTACATACTCTAAACTATTCTATGCTCCCTGCTTTAAAATATTTGTGGTTGGGACCAGCAGTTAGCATAATGGCTATGTCACTGGACTCCCATATAGTCGACTAGATTCAAGTCCTGGACCCGGTAGCTTAAACTCACACCGGGCACGTGTGCGTGTGTGCCCAAAATCCCAAGAGGAGAATGGAGGAGAAGGGATTTCGGCATGGCCATCCCCCAGGGGGAGTGATTGCTCGCTTTCTGTCTCTCTGTCTCTCTCTTTCTTTCTGTTGAGCACACATGCCCTATAGCAAAAAAAAATAATAAATAAATAAATAAATAAGTAAAACTCTCCAAAAAACAAACAAACAAAATATTAGGGGTTAAAAATCCCTGACCCCAAAATTCAAAATTTTAAACGTTTTTATTAATAGTATCTAAATGAAACTGTGAGTGGAAAATTCCATATCTGATGTCATGTGACAGGTCACAGTCAAAATGCTGCAATACAAAAATGTTACGTAAAATTGTATCTCCAGATGTAAGTGCACATGAAACAAGTTAATTTTGTGTTTAGACTTGGGTCCTGTCCTCAAGACATCTCATTACGTATATACAAATATTCCAAATCCAAAAAAATCTAAAATCTTAAACAATTCTAGTCTCAAGCATTGTAGATAAATGATATTCAACTAGTATTTGACACATTTCTCTCTCTCTCTCTCTCTCTCTCTCTCTCTCTCTCTTTCTCTTTCAGTTTGCCATAGGGCATGTGCATTCACCGGAAAGAGATAAAAAGAAAGAGAAAGTGAGAATTTATCCCTATGGGGATGGCCCCACCACAGCCCCTTCTCCTCTATTCTCCTCTCTGGATTTTGGGCATTTGTACACACATGCCTGGTGTGATTTTGAAGTCACTGGGTCTGGGACTTGAGCCACATAGTAAACCATGTAGGACTCAGCTGCCTTAACCTCCATGCCACCTGCTGGTCCATATACAATACATTTTTAGAAAGAAGGTTACTAACATTTACTAAGAGCTAGGATGGGCTCAAATATTCATGATTAACTATTGCAATATCCTGCAAAGATAGTATTATGAGCTCTATTTTTACATATAGGAAAATTAAGACTCGGAGAAGATCAGGAACTTGCTCCAGTTAATAAAGTTCATAAGACATAAGAACCTCAGTCTGATTTCAAAACTCAGCCGTAGCCTTCCTACTGTATGGAGATCGCAGTGTGCAAATATCAGCATTACTGTAAGGGGTCGGCCTCCCATAGCCATGGCAATTCCTCTGATATGCAAACCCTAGTCCTTCCCCCACCCCATCCCATGTCTAAGGAAAGTAGGACTTGCACACAGAAGCCCTGTGCCCCAGACAGACAGTAATCCAGTCCAGTCCCATCATCTTACCACGCACACTGAGTCACAAAAAAGTCCAAGCTGTCCCACCTTCAGGGGAGCTGGGCACAGTCAGAAGGGTCCCACACTTGGTTTACCGCTCTGCTGTCATCCTGAAACCTCTAATTATTTTTGAACAAGGAGTCCTGCATTTTCATTTCATTTTCATTTCAGCTCCGCAAATCCTGCAGCTGGTCCAGACCATCTTCTATGGTGGCTGGTGCAAGCAGTCTTTCCCAAGAAGAGCAGTCTGGCCAGCCACTCCCTGTGTTTCCAAAAATGTTACCCACAGTCCCTGAATGGTTGGACCGGACAGAAACAAGTTACTTTAATCTGGGGTGGCTTCCTAAACGAATGGCCTTGGTCCACAGCTCAGTAACTTCTGGGCTGCTCCCTATGCATCTGTCCTTCCTCTCCATTCCCCTCCTCCACTCCGCACTCCCTGGTTTTTGAACACATTGTCCCACTCACTCCTCCCTAAATGCTCCATTGCTCAAGGGACTGAAATTCCTAGAAGACATTCCGCTTTTATCTTCCACACCCCCCACGGGGCTCTTTCCTTGCACACAGCAGGAACTTGATAAGAGTTGATGGATTAAATGAATTTTGGCATTTCCTGAATTCTTGACTCTATCAATTATAAGACATATCAATGTGATGGCCTTACATTAAACATACACAAAGAGCGTACATCCTTCTGCAATTAGGGTAAAAGAATAAAAGTAGGAGACTATTTTAGCTTTGAACTGTAGTGAAGAATGGCTCTGCTCACTCTACACGTGTGTTCTCAGTGTTATTCCCCCTCTCACCCATGCCCACCTCCCTTCCTCCTCCTCCCCTCCTGTCTGTCCCCTAGACAGATCTTGCCTTCTCCAAGCAGCCTTCCTGACCACTCCAAGCTATCTAAATTCTCCTAAACAAGCCAAAAGTACTTCCTGTCCACTCTTTATGTTTACAGGATGCTTCATTACATACCACGCCATGGCACCTTGCATTATTTGATTTAATGTATTGATTTACATTTTTTATACCAATGAACTTTCCCCACATCTAGACATTGAACCCCACAAGAATAGCATCCAGCATGCTTCCTTGTATGCAGTAGGCCCTTCAGTCCCTGGTAAGGCCTTCCTGGATGAATGAAATCACATGGCAGTGTGTGGGGAGAGAAAATGAGGAGAGAATTAACTCCCCAGAAGTAAATCCTCATGGTAAATCTATTGAACTCAGGTCCCCTAATTCTTTCTTCTTTTCACTGTCCTTTGGGGTTCAAAGGCATCTGGACCTTGACCAGACACCCTTGAGAAGATTTCCAGTGACACTCAGCAAGAGGCAAATGAATATTCCTTTATGAACCTGCATGGTTAACAGATAAATAGGCATTTCCAGATAAATGCAGAATGTTTTCATTTTTGTTTGTTTCATTTCTGTTTTTCATTTCCACTACCTCTGTGTCGACAATAGGCATCTTGCGTGTAAAAGGTGTAAGAGATATTTCCCCCTCTGTGCTTCTGGGTGGGGATGCTTCCTGTGAAGAAAATGAGATTCTAGCTCCAAGACTTCAGGCCACAGAAGCTGAGGTTTCTTCTAACAGTCCAGCCACCACCCCTCACAATGTCCCCAAGCCCTAGAAGCCGTCCTTGCATGGAGTCCCCATTTCTAAATTACCCTTCTTCCACTCTGACACCCTGAAAACTCCACCCTGATTCTCCTAGGGAAAAAGCCTCCCTGCTCAGTGCCCACTGATTTCATCCCGGAAACTCCAGTACTCTGCCTCCCCCTTTCCATCCTATCACCCTTTGGAGGCCCTCTCCTCAGTTGTCCCTCTTCAAGGTTGAACAATGTGCAATCCCCTTCACCTGCTCCAGATGTTCCATGTGTTTTCTTGCCTCTTCAACTTCAATGAGCTGGTTTCCTCCACCTGAAGTCCCTTCCTATCCCCCCTCTCCTGCCCCTCCCCTTTCTGTTGACCCTTCACCTGGCTAGCCTCACTCCCTGCCAGAAGCCTTCTTCCTACCACCCTCCCACTCCTGAGCATCTTGCAATTCTCCCATCAAACACCTGGCAGATCTGTTGCTTCCTGAATTACAGTCACTCTCACTGGGCTGTGACCTTCTTTGATCAGGGACAGTGTCTCAGCAGTTTAATGGGAACCTTGATACCCAGTGAAGAGACGGGCACATAGCAGATATGCCAGGGCTTTGCCGAGATTCAGACCCTCAATGGCCTTTTCATTTATCCTGTTCCCTCCAAAAATCCCCTTCATCTCCTTATTTCAGACTAATCAGCAATAATTACTGCAAAATACTCCTCTCCCCAATGTCCAACTCTATTTCCAACCATCTACATTTCTACTTGGCTGTGCTGATGCAAATTCCACAAACTTTCCCCAAACCAACTTCACCTCCTTTCCTTCCTTCTTTGAACGGCCCCTGCCTTTCCCGTGAATGACCAAACTGCAAAAGCATGCCCAAGTCTTCCTTTGTCTTTAGTACGAATATATGCCAGGTATTTCATACGTATTACCTCATTTAATTCTTACAAGAAACACTTAAAGGTGGGTATCAGCATCCCAGGAAACCGATGCTCAGAGAATCAAGTGACCTGCCCAAAATCACAAGCATGAAAATGACTGAGCCAGGACTTGAGGTAATTTTTATTTTGTTTTGTTTTGGTTTGGTTTGGTTTTGGTGGTGGTTGAGGGGGAGGTGCCCGGAGTTCATGTTCCCCTTCAATATACACACATGCACGTGCACACATGTGCACACAATACACAGTTCTCCGTCATTTTATAGAGTATTCAGTCTCTTCACTCAGTCAATTCACTTAGCAATGCTTCCTGTGTCAAATTTGTGCTCGCCTGTGTGGACACTCAGGGTCCTTTCAGGCACCCAGTGTTGATCTTGCACTAGGGAGGCTGGACGTGCAGAATCCTGCGAGTATGGCTGGCAGCCTGGACCTCCTCTCCCACCTCGTGGGCTTGTACATGCTGTAAGCTTAAAGCTGTGTCTCCAAGGACTGTCCTTTCTTGTTGGCTTGGCTGACCTCCAGACTGGGCTGAGGCTCACCTCTTTCTTTCTTTTCTTTCTTTTGATTATATATATATATATAGTTGTGTATGTCTATGTGCTGTGTGGTGTTATTTTAGACAGGGTCTCTCTGTGTCAGCTTCCTGAGTAGCTGAGACCACAGGTGTACACCAGCTTTTAGAGTGGGCCAGAATCAAACCTGGGCCTTCCATGTGACCTCAGCCTGCCAAGCAAGAGTGTCTAGCTTGTACTCCTGTG
Organism: Tupaia belangeri chinensis; assembly: GCF_000334495.1. Taxonomy (NCBI): domain Eukaryota; kingdom Metazoa; phylum Chordata; class Mammalia; order Scandentia; family Tupaiidae; genus Tupaia; species Tupaia belangeri. Next base: position 4,836,547 of record NW_006159716.1, read on the forward strand.
GCTGGCCTGACCCATTTTTTTCTGAACTCCACTGCACCTCCTCACTCTTCTTCTTGGCCTCAGTTCAAAACCATTTAACAAGATGTATGTTTGGACCATGGCCTGGGCTTCCCAGCTCTCTTCTCTTGTTTCAGCTCTCATTTCTTCCACCTTCGGTGGAAGATCTCAAAGTACAGTGCATCCTAGGTCACACAGAGGGCTAAGAAAATGCAGATTCCAGGGCCGACCCTCAGGGTTCCTGAGTCAGTAGACCCTGAGTAAGGACTCAGGAATATGCATTTTCTCAAGTCCCCCAAGTGATTTGGATGCAGGTAGTTTAACTCACTTTCAGTTCTCTTTCCTTCTCTTTCTAGTATTTTTATAACCTTTGTCACAATTTGTCCCTTCTTTCCAGAGTTGGGAGCAAGTCTCTTAGGTTCTCACATCTGGCTGCACAGTATATCATGGGGTAGTCTGAAAAAATACCAATGCCTGGACACCAACCCAAACCAACTTAAACAGGGTGTCTGAGCAGGGGTTGGGAAAGCCACTACGGTGAATGGCTAATCCTGGTTTGCCCAGAATTGTTCAAGTTTTAAAACCAAAAGTTCCACAATCAAAAAAACTTGGCCCCAGGTAAACTAGGATGGCTTACCACCAGACTCTGGCATTTGTAATATCTTGCCAGGGGATGCTAATTTGTAGGCAAGCTTGCCAAACACTGGACTACATGTATCATGAGTGCAGAAATCCCCTACCAATCAGTCAGCTCCCCCGCACTCCCTAAAGTCAGAGGGCTCACATGCCCATTGTGTTCCTTTAGCTCTGGTCATCTCGAAATATGTCGCTAGACTTACAGTCTTGGCATCACCTGCAAACTCAGCAAAAACAACAGGGCCATCTCAAAGAACAACAGTAAGAGTAACCCACACCCACAGTTCATCTACAGTCCTATATGGGCCTGCACCACCCTCAGTGTTATGTGCCTCACTCAACTCACAAGAAACACGTGAGGTCAGGCTTGCTGCCATCTCTCCCTGACAAATGAAGCTGAACACCAGAGAGGTGGAGTAAACCAGACAAGGTCATACAGTTAGTGGCAAGATTATGCCTAGACCCCAGATATGTCCAACGCAAAAGCCCACACTTTCCTCTCATACCCTTTGTGAATCCCACCAGACTGCATCCATCCACTTTTACTGACTTGAGTCAAATAGTGAATAAGGAGTTTAAGGAGTTAGCTGTCAGGCAGAAGCTGGAGTGGGGGGGGTGGTTGAGGCTGGCAGGTCAGCCCCACCCTGGAGAGTGCAGCGCAGAACAGAGGGGGCTTGGTTTCAATTCTGGTGCAGCAAATGCTGGCTGACCACTGCCTAACTAGCTGGCTTGAATATGCCATCTCATCAAAACCCATAGTAACTCTGTAAAGTACGTGGTGTTGGAATTTTGTGAAGTCCACACATCTTCTTGCTCAAGTCTGGGACTGATTAAGAAATAGATACATGAAGCAGACAGGTGGAAGTCAAAATAGCACCCCTATTTCTGACAAAGCTGTTAGGAGTATGTAGCCTTACAGAGCTGGACAAATGGACTTCCTAATAGTTCACCCATGAAGGAGGCCAATTCATATATCTAATCACTGGCATACGAGGGTGGCCATGGAATACCCTGTAGGAGTAGGCTCCTGACCTCACCGCTGAGAGCTGGCCAGATGCACCCACCCTGAAGGAGTCAGAGTCAAGAGAGGAGAGGAGGAAATTGGCAGGCCCAGTTCATAATTTCTCCCAAAGTCACAAGCCAGAGAGCCTCACCCCCTCACTTGAGGAAGTGATGAGGTGGAGGAAACCTGAGTAAGCAGCCAGATTCTTCTCTCATGCCCATTAGATCCCTGAGCCCACACCCAGAGGTGCTGACCTGATCTGGGAAGCTGCTGGGAGTGAGGGGGAGTGGTTCATGGAGGGGCTCCAGGCAGAAGAGACCAGCTCATTGAAGTCGAAGAGGCAAGAAAGAGCATGGAACATTTGGGGCAGGTTGATGGGACTGCATATGGTTCACACCTTAAAAATGAAGAACTGAACAGAGGGCCTCGAAAGGGTGACCGGAAGGAAAGTAGTGAGGTACAGTAATACAGTTTCTAGGACAAGGTGGGTTATGGGCCTCGATCAACAGGCACTGAGTAGGGAGGCGCCTTACCTGAGAAAATCAAGGTGGAGTTTGCAAGGGTAGTAGGGTGGAAAAAAGATGACTCAGAGAGACCAGCAGATGATGTAGTGGTCACATCACTGGACTCCCATGTAGTCGACCACAATTCGAGTCCTGGACCTGGCAGCTTAAAATTCACACCGGGCGTGTGTGTGTGCATGCCCAAGATCCCGAGAGGAGAATGGAGAAGGGATTGTGGCATGGCCAACCCCCCTGGGGGATGATTTCCTGCTTTCTGTCTCTCTGTCTCTCAGGTGAGCATACATTTCCTATGGCAAAATCTATTAAAAAAATAAAAATTTTTAAAAAGACAACTTAGAAATGGGGATTCCCCACATGGTGGGCTGTGATCTGAGTTCCTTTTCTTTTGTAAAAGTCCCAGGTGATGATGCTGTGGTATCACCAGGATTGAGTAGCTACTCCAGGAAGACCCTCTCCTGGAAATAAGAAGCCAGGAAGTTCTCTCTGAAAGGGCTGGAATTGCTACTATTTTATGAGCAGGGAAAAATAATGCTCAAAAATTTGTATATGTTGCCCTAAGCACAGAAATAGTAAATAGGATAGTAAGCATGAGTATCAGTAGTCAACAAATAAGCTTCTTCCAAATTTAGGGTAGACTTGGAAGATTTCAGCCAGGTTGGAGCCAGATCAGCTAAACCAGCCTTTCTCAAACTTTACTGCACATCAGAAGCTCCTGAAGGGCTTGTTAAAATGTAAGCCTGGGCACCACTCCCAGAGTTTCTGAATTAGAGAGAAGGCTCTGTAGCTGGGAGATCAGGTGACACAGTGAGGCTTGTTTGGGTTTTAGGCACACCTTTACCACCAACAGCATGACCTTGCCGGGTTTACCCAGCCTCTCTGGCTCAGCTTCTACATTTGTTCAACAGGGATCACAGTAGTAATGACCTCACATATTTCTTGTGAGTTGAATTAGATGCATAAAGCACTTAGGATGGCACATGGCCCAGAGTAGGAACGTGGATAAACTGTGGGTGTTATTATTGTCGTTGTTATTCAGAGATGGCGTCTTAGAGAAGGCCAGGGTGAAGGCTGGAGGTTGCTGGATGCAGGCGAAAAACACCAAGAGACAGAACACCAAAGGCAGAATGAACCAAGCCTCCAAGGATGCAGGTTCACGAGCCAGAAATGGAGCAGTAGCCAGTGCACAAATGGCAACAAGTGAATAATGCAGAGGATGAGGGTCTGCTGCAGATCTGGCCAGCAGAGAGGCTGGGATTCAAAGTCACCCAAAATAGAACCTCCTTCTCTCCAAGTTTGCAATTTACTTTTCTCCTCCTCCCCTTCTCTCCGGGCCACACTCCACATGCCTGTGTCCAGACTCATTTGTTAGAACTGCCCCCCACCCCACTCCCACCTTGCCCTAGGGACTCAAGGAATCCTAGCAATGTCTCCAATTCTAAGTGCTGAAGGAAAAGCAGCAAAATAATAGGGGAGAAAGCCTCTCTCTAGGCCTGTCTTTGTATGACTTCCCATAGCCTCCCTAGACTCCTCCTCCCCTAAGAGATGGCCATTCTGAGTCAGCCTGAGTCTGGCCATCCTATTAGAAGCACAGAAACCAAGAGAGGCAGCAATGACCTCCTCATGCCTCGACAGCAAAGCCCTCTTTGCTAACCTTGCCACCAACCTCCCTTCCCTCTTCAATAAAGAGGTTCAGTGCATGTTCTTTAAAGTCTTCTCTGATGAGCCCCTGTGGGTTCTTTCCTCCTTAAATCCATTCATTCATACATTCAGTCCACAAATATTCACTGATCACCTCCTCTGTGACTAAGATGATAAAACATGGTCCTTACCCTCCTGAAGGGTAAGGAAGAGAGTACGAGATTTGGAGTCAGGAGATGGCACCTCACACAGTCATAAGAAATAAAGGAGTCCTCTTATAGGAAGAGACCTCCCAGCTGGTGAGACATAGCCAAATCTTCCTACTCTGTCTTGCACACACAAAACGCACCTAGAAAACACACTATATCAGACCCAGGTAACACGCTTCACGATTTCATGCTCTTCTCCATCCTGTACACTTTAGAACTTCATCTGAGCTTCAGAGCGTGCCATCTTTCATAACTGCTTCACCCTATGTCTGATATCTTTTTTTTTTTTTTTGCAGAGGTTTTTGCTACAGGGCGCATGCGCTCGCCAGACAGACAGAGAGACATAGAGACAGAAAGCGAGAAATCAACCCCCAGGGGGGATGGTCACGCCACAATCCCTTCTCCTCCATTCGCCTCTCGGGATCTTGGGCATGCACGTCCACACGCCCGGCGTGAGATTTAAGCCACCGGGTCCAAGACGCGAACCGCGGTCGACTACGTGGGAGTCCAGCGACATAGCCATTATGCTAACTGCTGGTTCCCCCTATGTCTGATATCTTTTTTTTTTTTTGCAGAGGTTTTTGCTACAGGGCGCATGCGCTCGCCAGACAGACAGAGAGACATAGAGACAGAAAGCGAGAAATCAACCCCCAGGGGGGATGGTCACGCCACAATCCCTTCTCCTCCATTCGCCTCTCGGGATCTTGGGCATGCACGTCCACACGCCCGGCGTGAGATTTAAGCCACCGGGTCCAAGACGCGAACCGCGGTCGACTACGTGGGAGTCCAGCGACATAGCCATTATGCTAACTGCTGGTTCCCCCTATGTCTGATATCTTTTTTTTTTTTTGCAGAGGTTTTTGCTACAGGGCGCATGCGCTCGCCAGACAGACAGAGAGACATAGAGACAGAAAGCGAGAAATCAACCCCCAGGGGGGATGGTCACGCCACAATCCCTTCTCCTCCATTCGCCTCTCGGGATCTTGGGCATGCACGTCCACACGCCCGGCGTGAGATTTAAGCCACCGGGTCCAAGACGCGAACCGCGGTCGACTACGTGGGAGTCCAGCGACATAGCCATTATGCTAACTGCTGGTTCCCCCTATGTCTGATATCTTAACTTAATGACCATCTCAACCAATGGTCATTGACCTGCTTGGATGTGCCAGGCACTGGAAATACTGCAGTAAGACATGTTCCTGAACACCTTGTGCTCATAGTCATGCACTTAGACAGTCACAGTACAATGTGGGAAGTGCATAGTAATCCAAGTATAGCCTCACGTGAGGTGAGTAGAGAGGCACCTTATTGGCTGGCTGATGACAAGGAGTATGCCAGGGAAGGTTTCCTGAAGGAGGTGATGCCAGAAAGGTCTTAAAGAGGAAAGCAGTAAGTCCAAACTGAGCCTGAGTGTTAGCTCCCGCCACTTCAGGTCATCTTAATCACTTCTCACGGACTTTGCTCCCTGCCCTGCCCTGGCCTATCCTCCATTTCAGAAGCCCAGGGAATTAGGGACTTTTTAAAGGGGGGGTGGGGTGGGCGGGAGAAGGATCTATGTGCATGTGATGCGATTAGAGCTGAATTTTTCCTTCCCTTTTGAGTTGATATTATAACACCAATAACATGATGTTGATTGTGCAATAAAATCTAAAAATGCAAAGCAAGTGTTGATTTCCCCCTTGCTATTTTCAGGTGGTACCCAGATACTGATTGTGTAATAAAATCTAAAAATTCAAAGCAAGATGCTGATTGCGTAATAAAATCTACAAATGAAAAGCAAGAGTTGATTTCCCCCTCGCTATTTTCAGGTGCCACCCAGATACCTCCCTTGGCCATGCAGCTCTGGTGCAACTGAGGACCAGAGCAGAGTTTTCTAATGTTGCACCACGGTCCTCAATAGCTGGAAAGCAACTACTGGCAGACAGCAAAGGGCAGGGAGGGTTTTGGGGCCTGAGGGTTGAGAGTCAGGGCTGTACCAGGCTCTGCAAAAGGAGTCACAGCTGTGAGTCAAAGGCCTCTTTAACTAGGGAAGCAGAGTGGGGAGGAGGTTGTCACATCACACTTTTTGTGCAGAGCTGCCACCCAAACAAGTCATGAAAATGATTGTGTCCAAATGAATGAGAAAAGAAAGATGCAGGTCTTCATATACATACCAATGGGGGAGAATTTAGGGGCCAACCCTTTCTAACATGGAATGAGATTCCCTATTATGATATAGAAGTTATGTGGCCCCTCATATTTATCCCTGGTTGAGCTAAGAGAAGCCAATTCCCCTTCTTCTAGGGGATTATCTACATCTTCAAGGGGCTACATTTCATGTCACTAAATGCTACTAAACAACCTACACCCAAGGCCCCTTTTGAGAAGCAACAAAAGCCTTAGGAATAAGATGGGGTCAAGAACGTAGAATTTTTCTGTTCTAAACTTTACTCTGTCACTAACCAGCCGTAAGACCTTGCAATCGCTTGACTCCTGTAAGGCCTACTTCCTTCTCTTGCAAAAAGAACCTGTGAGAAGCCATAGCTCACCACGTAGTCTAGAGCAGCAGGTGAGAATTCAGGTATAGCGCTATGTGTCAAATACAGAAGGTTTTACAAGGTACCTATTTTAGATATTTCCCAATATATTTGTCTCTGGGAAGTCCACTCACTTAATTTTTCCTTTCTTTCTCTTCTTATACGCTTCTAATATCAGAGCCAACTCAAGACCTTATGTTCCTTAGGAAAAGAAGACTGAGAGTCCTTAGAACAAGAAGTCCACACAGCGGGAAATGGTTGATAAGCGGTATTAATTGTTTTCTCTTGACGGAAAGGGCATTAGAAAACCTTTTGAGCACTAGGAGGAAAAGAAAGTAAACAGCAAGGATTTCACTCCCTGTTGTAGCGTCATGAGAAATACCCCAGAATAGGGATGCAGGGCTGGGGAAGCTCATGCCCCTTGCAGAGGCCCCACTTCAGCCCAGCTGAGAGCAACACAGGTGTGCCTGGAAGATACCTGGTGCTGCTTTTGCACCCATGCACTGGCGCTCTCACGTCTCAGAACCACAGCTGGACACTTGGGCCCTCCAGGGCTAGGTGGGTGTCTCAGAGAGTCAGGGGGCCTGAGGATGCCCTAAGCTTCAACCACAGGGGCCAGGCCTACCCTTTAAACCCCTGGGGATCTGACCTGCTCTGGCCCCTTCAATGGATTTCAGCCCAGAGACCCAAGAAAGAGAGGGAACAAGGCACACCTCAGTGGAGATAAGCAGGGAACCTGGGGCCCCAAGGCCCTTTCCTGACCGCTCTGAGAAGGCGGGAGCTCCCTTGGGAAATTGAACCACCTGGCGAGGAGAACAGCACAGGGCAGGCGCCCTCGAAGGGACTCTGAATTGTGATTTGATGGGACATCAATCCAAAGCAACTGTCTTAAATCAGAAGACACTTCTTTTTAAAGAAGTACTTTAAAAAAAATCAAACTAAGTTTTTTATTGCAAGTCGTCCGTTATAGGAAATAAGTACTTCTGTCTGAACACCTGAATTGTAATATATCCATTTTAATAAGTCTTCAATAAATAGGAGCTATTAATACATCATCACCATCATCATCATCGTAACTAGTTCTTCTTGGATTGACAAAGAGGAAGACAAGATGAGTATAAGAGCAAGAAATTGTCTCTTGTTTTAGATCAGCGTCCTTAGAGGATCCCTGAAGGCTGACTGAAATGAGAGGAGAGGGCAGGAATGTGGTCTGAGTCTCACCCTTCACCTGGAATTCACTCTCTTACCTTCCACAAAGCTAGTCAACCCCACCCCAGAGTAACTATAACTGACCTATTGACTCCTCTGCTCTTTCCTCACTGAGGGAGCTACAGAGGAGCGAGCATTAGTACACCTGCCCACCCCAAGACCAACTGTTCCTCAGTGCAACCCCCAACATACCTGTCCCCCCCCCGCCCCAGCATCTGCCCCTTCAGAGCTCCCCAGTGCACCTGTCCCATTCCCCAGACCACCTGCCCCAGGGTGCATCTGTCCTCTCCTGAGCACGGACCTGGCCTGTTCAGAGGGGGCTGGCAGGCCTCCTCACCTCCCCCACCCACTCACTGCCTTTGCGGCCTTACAACGTGGTGATGAAGAGCCTGACCTCAGGAGTGAGACTGCTTGGGTACAAATTCCAGCCCTTCTTTTCACCCTGCTGTGTCATCTTTGGCACGTTACTTGCCTCCATTTCCCCTTCTGAATGTGGGAGTGATAACAGCAATTTGCTTCATAAGTTAATTGTGGGGATTAAGGTAGTGAGTCGTGATTAGGGTAGTGTCTGGCATGTAGTAAGCACGTGCAGTTATTTTATTTGTGAGAATAACTGCACGTGCTCCCCACCAGGGCTTCCGAGACTGTCAAATAGCAGTGCCCTCCCAGCACTGACCACCTCCCAGCTCCCTCCCCTTCATCTTCCACGCAGACTTATCACCAGCTGAGAGGCTATATATTGTACATATTTATTATCTCTCTCTCACTTGGATGGAAACTGCATGGGGCACTTTTGTCCATCATTCATTGCTGTAGCCACAGTGACTAGAATTACTGCCTGGCACAAAATGGCCTTAAAATAAATAATGAACAGAAGAAACTTTACTTACATATGTTATAAACTTAGGCAATTATGTAACTCCACATGTCACTGTTTATTCATCTGGAAAATGAGGTTGATGCCTACCTATACCCCGACACTGATATGAGGATTCAAGGAGGTAATATTTGTGAATGTGCCCACTGCAGACCCTGGATGATGGTCACTGGATGTGGCTGATCTGGGAGACCCAGTCTTGGCTTGACTCAGGCAAGGCCTGAAATGGTTAATTCCTGGCTCTCCTCCCCCAGGCAAGGCCAGGCTGCTGGCAGCTGTCCAGGTAGAGGACAAATGTCAGAGGTGTGTGCCTGCGGGAGCTGCCCTGGTCCTGATGCCAGGTCCCGCCCCAGCATCTGCCCCTTCAGAGCTCCCCAGTGCACCTGTCCCATTCCCCAGACCACCTGCCCCAGGGTGCATCTGTCCTCTCCTGAGCACGGACCTGGCCTGTTCAGAGGGGGCTGGCAGGCCTCCTCACCTCCCCCACCCACTCACTGCCTTTGCGGCCTTACAACGTGGTGATGAAGAGCCTGACCTCAGGAGTGAGACTGCTTGGGTACAAATTCCAGCCCTTCTTTTCACCCTGCTGTGTCATCTTTGGCACGTTACTTGCCTCCATTTCCCCTTCTGAATGTGGGAGTGATAACAGCAATTTGCTTCATAAGTTAATTGTGGGGATTAAGGTAGTGAGTCGTGATTAGGGTAGTGTCTGGCATGTAGTAAGCACGTGCAGTTATTTTATTTGTGAGAATAACTGCACGTGCTCCCCACCAGGGCTTCCGAGACTGTCAAATAGCAGTGCCCTCCCAGCACTGACCACCTCCCAGCTCCCTCCCCTTCATCTTCCACGCAGACTTATCACCAGCTGAGAGGCTATATATTGTACATATTTATTATCTCTCTCTCACTTGGATGGAAACTGCATGGGGCACTTTTGTCCATCATTCATTGCTGTAGCCACAGTGACTAGAATTACTGCCTGGCACAAAATGGCCTTAAAATAAATAATGAACAGAAGAAACTTTACTTACATATGTTATAAACTTAGGCAATTATGTAACTCCACATGTCACTGTTTATTCATCTGGAAAATGAGGTTGATGCCTACCTATACCCCGACACTGATATGAGGATTCAAGGAGGTAATATTTGTGAATGTGCCCACTGCAGACCCTGGATGATGGTCACTGGATGTGGCTGATCTGGGAGACCCAGTCTTGGCTTGACTCAGGCAAGGCCTGAAATGGTTAATTCCTGGCTCTCCTCCCCCAGGCAAGGCCAGGCTGCTGGCAGCTGTCCAGGTAGAGGACAAATGTCAGAGGTGTGTGCCTGCGGGAGCTGCCCTGGTCCTGATGCCAGGTCCTGACCCGGGCAGCTGGAGTCTCTCCCCACCCCCTCTAGCTGAGAAATGCTGCCTGGGCCTGGAGCCTTTGGGAGTGCAGGAGTGGTGGGAACCTCCACCCAACCGGGTCCCACGCCACATCCTGGCCTTGGGGGAGGTGGGCCTATGGCCTGAACTTGCTTCCCGGCTATTCCCTGGAGGCCTGCTCTCCTCATCCCAGCTGGGCCGTCTGAGCTGTAGGACTGCAGGGCAGGTCCATTCCTCAGCATTGCCTTGGCCCCACCCACAAGGAGGAAGACTCAGACCTCAGCATAAGGTGGGTCTGACTCAGAGCTCAGCATGCAAACCCTGAGGCCTGCCTGCCCCCTGACCTGGGGAAGGGGGTGTGGACCAAGGCCCGTGAGCCCCATGTGACTAAGTCATAAAAAGGATATGCCAAAGGACAATGGCTCCAATTAGGGATGTCAAGTATTTCTCCAATTTCTCATAATGCTCCAGCTTATCAGTGACTTCCCTTAGAGCCCATCCCCGTGACTGACACAGTAAGAGATGCAAACAGAGAGATGTCAGTATAGATCGTGGGGATGAAATAAATGAAAAATGCAGTGTTCACTCCGGGATTCCTTTATTCCAGTCAACCAGGAACCCCACTCTGTGCCAGGCACTGCACACTGCAGGGAGGAGCAGTGAATAGACCCAGACCTGGTCATCAAAACTGAGCCCAGTCAGAGGTGGGACACTGGTAAGCCACTGGGCAAGAGACAGCCACATCTCAGTGGAGCTACACAAGGTAATAAATAAAGAGTAACTAGCTCCGTCTGGGGAGAGGGGAAGAAAAAGAAGAAAAAGGCTGGTACCAGGTGATTTTGGAAGGCCATGATTTGGGGGGAATATTGGGGCCAACAAGTGTTTGTCCCTTGGTGGAGCCACCATGGGGCAGGCACACACTGGCTCCATAGAGGATGCTAGCCTAGGCTCCCAATCCCTCAATCTTCAGGGACTTTTACTGGAATCAAGCCCTATGAGGGTAGGAATGTGGCCCAATCTGCATCCTCAGTGCTAGGAACGGTGACAGACACACCCATGGTAGGCACAAAGTGCATGGGTCCGGAAGCACCAGTGAATAAGCAAATACCCTGAAGGTATGTCTCTGCTGACCTGAGGAACTCTTGCTCTTCTCTTATCTCACCAGCATACACAAACATTTCTATTTCCCAATTTCCTTTTGGTAAGTATAAAAAGCTCCTCATGTCATAACTCCAACTGGTGTCAAAGTATCCCTCAGCCTCCAACATGGGCATCCTTTGCAGGAACAGTTGGGTTCTGTCCTTCTCCAAAGTGTGCCAGCTTGCCCACACACAGTCACATTCCTTCAGAGCTCTGGGCACAACCACAAGATTCACACATCCCTGTGGACAATGGCCAGGAAGAGCAGGCTGTTGGTGCCAATGTTTATGGCTAGAAAGCTCCAGAAAAACAAGATCGTACTGTACTTGCCACCCATACTCACTCAAGCACACATTAGGCCCATCCACACACCCAGCATGGAATGCACAGTCCCCTCCCAGGCCTTATCATGGACAGGGGTACATAAGGAGGAGAAGCTGACTGCCGTGGTCTGTTCAGGTACCATCTATAAAGCTGGCCCTTGGGTCTAGTATCCAAACATCAATCACTCTTGCTTGCTTCTCAGTGAAAAATTGGAAAGAGCATAGTATCTCCTTCATGCTTCTGGGATTCATTCATATGCTCATTCATTCTGCCAACATTTAATGAGGACCTACTATGTGCTAGATCCTGTCACTGGGTGCTATAGTTTGCATGTCTGTGTCCCCTCCAAAATTCATTGTTGACATTTAATCCCACTTGGGTGGTATTAAGAGATGAACCCTTTGGGGATATGATCAACTCATGGTGGGTCTATCCATGAGGAGTAGATCGATGTCTTATAAAAGAGCTTGAAGGAACTAGCTCAGGCTTTTCTTGCCCTTGGCCCCTTCCACTGTGAAGACACAGTATTCCTCCCCTCCAGAGGACAGTGACAAGGTGCTACCTTAGAGGCAGAGAGCAACCCTCACTGGAAAGACACCAGACAGCACCTTGATCTTGAACTTTCCAGACTCTAGAACTGTATGAATTTTTATTGCTAATAAATTATCTACTCTGTGCTATTTTTTTTAATAGCAGTTTACACAGACTAAGACAGACTAAGAATACAAAATTGAACCCGTCAACTCCTGGTGTTCTGGAAGCTAGAGTCAGAAAAAAACAGTAGTTTTAAAACATTGTGCTAAGTGCTACATCATGAATAGGCCTTGGGTAGAAGAGGTGAGGTGACACCTTACCTACCTAAGGTCGGGATGGTTATAAAAACGTCACAGAAGTGGTGATATTTGAACTTAGTCTTGATGGGTGGCTGGATATTCATTAGGTATGAATCTTCAAGTAGTGGAAAAGGTTAAGAGTTAAGAATGAGAGAGGCCAGGCATGTAGAGCTGAGATGGCAAGAGAGAAAAAAACCTGAGAAGTAGTCCAGAATTTGGTCATGGGGGAGCCATGCTCCTTGGCTTCTGAAACTGGGTCTAGGATTTTCCAAATCCCATTCAGTCCATTGAGAGAATCTATTCTCAGATCAAGGAGGCCAAGGACACACAAAGACACAACAACAAAGGCCCTGGGTAGAAATCCAGGCATCAAGACATGAAGGAAAGGGGTCAGGGAGCGTCCTCCAACTGCTGCCTCTAAAACCCAATGTCCCCATCCCACCAGTCAAGGGTCATCTCCATGGACCCGCGCACAGAGAGTCAAGGCAAAAGGAATACTGTCCTGTGGGGCAAAAAGAGCCAGTTATCCATAAACCAGGCCTGATCACCCAACTCTGGAAGAGACTCCCATCAGCTCCTGGAAAGCTGTGCCTCCCCTCTCAGAATGTCAGTCTCCAGCCTGTGTGTGAATGAACTCAGTTCCCTACTTCTCTGACATGACTCCAGGGGGCTCCCACACAGCTGTTGGAAGATAAAGGTTGTTGAAAATGAAGGTGACTATCGATATAAAGACCATTTCTCGGGTGAGAAAGCTGAGGCCCAAGAAGCAAGCTACTTGCCCCAGAACCCATAACAAACTCAGAACCATGTCTCAAACTCATGAAATGATTTTTTCTCACCATAGAACAGAAAAATCCTGGTTTGGTTTTCAGTTTCCTTATAGTTTCTCCTGAAGACAGCACATATAGCAGAAATAAGAACCCAAAATGCATTACAAAAATAAAAATCCAAATGTCATCACTAAGATTTACTAGTGACTATTTCCCCTAAATACTGTGAGTCTTGGTAGGATCTAAGATATACCATCTGTCTTTCATATGACTTTCTGTAATATTCCAGCAACTAATGCACAAGTTCCGATCTTTACCTCAAACTTTCCCTTTGAAGCCTGGAGTAGACTTGTGAACTCCTTTTTTGGTGGAGGTCAGCCTAGGTCTGATGGTTAAGGTGGCTGGACCTCACATGGCCAACCATGTGGTTCGAGTCTGGATCTGGTAGCTTGAGTAACCCCAGGTTCATGTATGCATGCCCAAAATCCAGAAGGGAGGAAAAGAGAAGGAAGAAGGAGAGGAGATTGCTGAGTGACCATGTCTCATGGGGAGGAGGTGGCTTTCTCTCTCTTTCTCTCATCTCTCTCTCTCCCCAGTTAGTGCATGTGGCTTCTAGAAAATATTTTTTACAAAAATCAAAGCATTAAAGAAAAGGAAGCAGGGTGTGCTTCTAATAGTCATTCCAAAAAGGTTCTGACTTGCCGAGTCAAAGTCACAGGACCCAATGACTACATAATCATTACCTGCCTACCACAAGTGCCTTTTCATCATTCACATCTGATCTTTCTGAATACTTTCCTTCGTTTTTGTGTGTAAACAGTCTTAGTACACAATGAGAACAATTGTCAGCAAAAACAGAAAGTAAACAACCAAGCCTGGCATCCAGGGATTCCAGAATTTTAGGAGGACTAGGTGGCATATTGGAAATGTTCTCTGGAAAACAGGAGCTATTGATCATACCAGCTACATGACAGGACTCTCCCTTAAACCCCAAGTGACTTTTCTCCAGCTTTAAGATGCCACAGAGACTTTGAGACACTTGCTTAACGGAATGGCCCCAGCAGCTCAATAATGTGGCCTCTGTGACTGATGAAGTACTCACGGAAGGCAGGGAGCTCCAGACACTAGGTATGGGAAGCTCTCTACATCTGCCACCAACTGTCCATTACTTGGCCTAGTTACACCAGACACCCAGAGCCAGCCTACAACCCCTTCCTCCCAGGCCTCATCCTCCCTCGCCTGAGCAGACGCTACCCATATATTGGCTATTTCGCCTCACTGTTAAGGTAGCCAGATCCAAGGGGCCGACAGCAGCTGGGCCAAGATAGATGTCCAATGGGAAAGAGGCCAGGTTCGGGATACGGCTTACCTAATCTTCACCAACACTCCCCTTTGGGACAAACACAACATGTGAGTATCTGCCCTATTTCCTAATAGAAATTGGAGGCTTCCAAAGGCCATATATGGCCTGGGCCACTGAATAGCAACAGAGCAAAACCAGGTCTCTTTCGTATCCCATTCTGCCTAAGAGGCACCAGTTTGTGAACTGCAAAGAAATCCACATCCGAAGGAATGCAGGAACCTACCCTGCTTACAGCACACACCCCCCCAGGAGAGGATACACAGGCTGGATACTCAGCACGGACACAGGGGCAGTGCGGTCAGTTCTACCTGTGTTCCTACAATTCCCACCTGTCCAATGACACCCATCAGGGGTCATAGTGGAAGCACAACATCTTTTTCCTGATACCACAGAGGGTATGTGAGGTGGGAGGGCAGGCATACATGGGAACACCCAGCGAGGCAAAGTACTCCCCAGGCAATGCTGGGCTACCACTCAGCTACTGCTCAGGTTAACTAGTTTTCCCTTAAGGAATGGTACACCCTTTCTGAGTTCATCCCATGGGAGGTTCCCAGTTCCAGTCTGGAGTCCTCCTTGAGTGTGCTGAGCACATGCTTGACCATAATCCAAGCTTTTCTGGCCACAAGACAGAAATGGATTGTGGCATCGGGACCACTGTTGGGGTGCTGTTTCTCTCTCTCCCTCGCACATGGAGGAAATAAGTGAACAAACATTTTAAAGAATTATACTTAAAAATTCACCCAGAGCTCTGCATGGCTGAGCAGGGCTTGCCATCGGTGGGTGGCAGGTCAACTACATGGCCCTCCCACCAAGGTCACTCCCAGGTCACCTCTCATTGCTCTCCTCCAAGTAGTCAGATCCTCGGATAACTCAACTTGGAAGAGAAACTGGCAAGTGCTAAGGAAGTCTCTTGTGTCTCCCTGCTTCTATTCTCACTCAGCTGGCCTTTCTCCATGGCTTCCACCCAGTCCAAAAATGCCCTAGCGAGGGAAGGAGGAGTAGAAGTTCTGGGCCCTGGAGCCTGCCGGGAGCTGGTTCATCAAAGCTGCAATTTCCTCCACGGATCCCTCTTTTGCTGAGAAGGCAGCTGTGGGCCCTCACGAGCTCACACATTCCCCTCCTTGTTCTCATCCTGTCTGCAGGAGCTGGAGGACTCTCCTGCATACTGGCATAAATGTCTCTGTCCCAATCTGCAGAACCATCTCTGTCAGGATTTGGGTTTGTTTTCTCAATTAACTGAAAACGCTGTCATGGAAGCCAGGGAGCTGGCAGGGGCCTGACCTTCGGCGGCTGCTAGAAAAAAATTCTTGCTTTGAAATCTGGATCTCTCATGCCCTGCATGGGATGCCAAAATAAACAGGGACACTGGATCAGGCGGGGTGGGCTCATGTTACAGGGCCAGTGATGGATTTAGCTATAGGATGCTTCAGGGCCCAACAGGTGATGAGATCCCGATTTCCCAAAATGGCACGGCTAGACCCCAAAAAGCCCCCATGTGTGACATGGGTTCTAGAGGAACAAGGGAGGGGTCATTGGGCCTATGGCAACAATACTTCCCGAGGGCCTACTGCCTGACAGGCAAAGAGCAGGGGGTGGGAGAGGCAGCAGTGATAGCAGGTCCTGCTGATTCCTGCCTTTGAAATAAAGTTTGGAACAAAGTACTCAAGTGCAGCATACGTGAGGCATTAACAAAGTGATGAGGTCACGGAAGGGAGGGAGAGCTTCCTGTACCAGTGAGGGCAAGAGGGTGGAGGATCATGGCAGGTTCCAAAGAGGGAACATCCGACCTGAGCTATGAGTCAAACTCGGATGGGTAGGTAGGCTGCGTGAAGAAGAGAAGGAGGAGGAATGGCATCCCAGCTGGGGGAGACTACACAGGCAAAGGCCAGGAACATGAAAGAAGAGTGTGTCTGAGACAGAGAGGCATGGCTGGAGACTGGGGTCTAGAAAGAATCAGTGTGCAAGATGCACCTGCAAGTGTAGAAGTGGGTAGACCCATCATGCTCGGAGGTCAAGCAGGCCTTGAGGGGCTATCTAATGCTTTTCAGCAAGGGTTGACTTCATCCAGTTCAGGGGTTGGGAAATTGTGGCCCACAAGCCAAATCTGGCCACCAGCCTTATTTGATAAGCACAGCTTCACTGGAACCCAGCCACGCCCACTCCTGTACATACTGTTCACAGCTGCTCCGATGCTACAACAGCAAAGTGGAGGACTGGAGACCATGTGACCCCAAAAGCCAAGATATTTACTACCAGGACCTTTGCAGAAAATGTTTGCCAATTCCTAAAGCAGAAGATGGGCAAGGGAGAGCAGGAGATGGAGAAAGGAAGAGCAGGAGGATTGCCCAGGATCCAGTTGAGGGGTGGTTCCTTGGAGCATAAGACAGAAGTCAGTAAGACCCCAGGCAACCTTGTGGCAGGACCCAGGACCTCAGCAGGAAGAGGAGGAAAGGGAAATGTCAGGGAAGAGGAAATACAATCCTGAGTAGTCTCTTGTCTCCAGCCCTCCTGCATTGCTGGAATATCTAGTCCAGATGGATGCTGGCCGCCAGCTCTGCCTAAAGGCTGAGAAACCAGGCCAGCAGGATGTGACCTGGACACCCGATATCCACAATTCCCTGCATCAGGGATTGGGCTATGCCTTCTCCCCTAACAGCTGGGCCCCAGGAAAGGCTGGAAGTTCTGAATGACCAAGAACATCTCCTTTTGAGAGGAAGTCACACGATGTTCCAGAGAGGCCCCCACTCCTCTTCCCAGGCTCTGTAGGAGTTGTCCCATCTGCAAAGTTGTCCCATCTCCCAGAGAGGAGGAATGGTTTACCAAGGTCAGAGATACTGTATCTGAAGCTACCAGTTTGGGGTTCTTCCTCTCTCCTAATTTTGCCCATTCTCTGGGTCTCTGGACAATGTCCAGCCTGAGCCTAGACACTGGAAGGGCTGGAAGACTCAGACTCCAGGCTGCCTTGCCCCAGCTGAGTCCAGTTCACTCTGCCCAAGAAGGGAGGATGCCGGACCATTTCCTCTTGGGACACCCTGACCACTCCTCCCTTTCTGCAGTAGAATCACTGTAGCCTTTCTTCATCTTTGGCACTTTGGAGCTTCCAAGCATACAATGTAAATTCCAGTTTAAGAAACAAAGCACTAGGGAACCAGCAGTTAGGGTAATGGCTATGTCGCTGGACTCCCACGTAGTCGACCATGGTTCGCGTCCCGGACCCGTACGCCGGGCACATGTGTGTACGTGCCCAAGATCCCGAGAGGAGAATGGAGGAGAAGGGATTGCGGCGTGACCATCCCCCCTGGGGGGTGATTTCTCGCTTTCTGTCTCTATGTCTCTCGCTGTCTGTCTGGCGAGCGCACGTGCCCTATAGCGAAAATCTCTCCAAAATAAAAAAGAAACAAAGCACTAAAAGTTAAACACTATCGTTTTAGGAAACCACTTGGTGCCAATTTACACACAAACATCAAGTTGGAGACTAAAATCTCATGTCAGGAGTAGGCTATACAGTGGTTCTTCTGATAATTTAGAATGGAGGTATTGGATTTTTAGATGACTGTTAAAGACAAAATGAAACATTTCTCAAGGAAAAGAACACTTTTAAGTAATTCTCAGACTGGAGAAAACATGTGCACACTTCCCCCAAAGGCTCTCTGAGTTCTAGTATAAAGACTCTGGATGGGGGTGAGGATGCAGACTGCGGGCTTAGGCTGGCCTGGTCTGTGTCCCAGCTGTGTCTTGGGTGACCCCCACAATGTCCAGCACATAGCAAGCCATCAGTTCAACTTTGTTAAGCAAGCATATGAGTGTCTGAATCTTAGTTTGAGTCTTAGTTCTCAATTTACCAGCTGTATCCTTAGGCAAAGTCCTTAATAGCTGAGCCTTAGTTTCTTCGTCGGTAAAATCTAAAAACTATTCATGGCTCAAAAAGTTACTGCAAGAATTCAGTAAAACGGTAAGTCCTTGGCACAGGGATCCGTGTGTTCAAACTACAGACTAAATGGTAACTATTCTTGTCACTTTTCAAAGACCGCTTTAATCCCATATCCGAAATATCTTTCCCAATCTTCACAGCCTCCGAGTTTCATCATGACATTTGCTGGTTCAGTAAATCCCCAGCACAGAGCCTGGCTCAAGTATGAGCACAGAAAACATCTGTCAGAGCAGAATTTAGCAGAGAGCTTCTCTCATTCAGAAGCCCTGGCCTCGGGTAAGTGCCAAGGCCTGAGGCTGCTACTGCGTCCTGCCTTCTCTGTGGAAAGCTACCCCTTTGGCACAACCCCCCGTGCCCCACACCAAACCTGGGCATTCAAAGCCAGAGAACTCACCTGTGTCCATGCCACGGGAATAGGGTTCAGGGGCCATCTGCTCTGTAGAGGGTGGGCTGCTGACTCAGCCCCATTCTCCTTGCTGCACAGACCTCTCCCCCACTCTGCTCCTTCTCACGCCAGCCTTAGGCAGCGTGGGCCTTTACCCGAGGTGGTGTTCCCAGGCTTTGGCAATAACAGGCCCTCCATTCTTCCCTGCCCTTGGCAGACCTGCCTCCTCCCACTATGCTACTAACACTGTCAGCTATGGTCCATGAGCAGCTACTCCCGGTCCAGGGAGACAACGCAGACCACTCTAAGGCCTGGGGTATAAGTCCGGGGCCTGGGGAAAAAGCCCAGGATCTGGTTTGTCCCTCACCCCAGAAAGAAGAGGAACTGGCTTGATTCTGGCTGAAATAAACTCACTGGGTCACTTGCTTCACCCTCAGGCTGCAAATGTCATTTGACTTCCAGCATCTTCCAAACAGCCTGACTGACCACACTTTGTTTTCTCCAAATGAGGGAGAAATCTGACATCTGCCCCTCCCGATCTCCACTCCTCAGGCAGGGCTTCAGCCTTGTCCAGATGTCAGCTCTCAGCTCCCAGGCTCAAGGGTAACACCACTAGGAGCAAGGTTAGGGGCTATCCTCAAGCTCCAGGCTCACTGCCCACTGGGAATCCCAGCCCCCACCTCTGTCCCTCTCTCACATTTGCCCATTGAATACCACTGGCGAGAATCACCAGAACACAATCCAAAATCTGTAATCTGCAACCTAAACGGGAGGATGCAACGTGGGTTTCTCTCACTCACCAAGTTTATCCAGCTATTTTCCAACTTTCTTTTTAGGGCTCTTGAGCTCAGTCCTCAAGAATGATCCTCTTATATCCCAGAGCCAAAGCCGGGTGGTGGGAGCCCAAGGCAGCAGTGGGGGGCTGTGGACCAGGAGTCCTTTCATGGGCATGGATTCCTGAGGTTGTACACTTGATTGCAGCCCCTCCCTGACACACCACCCCCCCAGGCTCCAGTACTCAAATCCAGCCCAAGAGGGTCCCAGCTGCAGCCCAGTGAGGTACAACACAGGGGAGGCAGAGCTGCTGTGGAGTAGCCTCCTGTGTGGCTGCTTTCTTAAACGGTCAGTCTACTCCAGGAGCCATAGGGAGCTAAAAACCTAGGAAAGCAGCAGTGGAGGATGAGCCAGATCCTGCAGGGAAATGCGCTGAGCAAGCACCAGGAGCCTCGTCTCTGTCCATCCTCCTGACATGTGGGACACTGAGGCACAGAGACCTTTCTCCAGCAGAAGGTTCTCCTCCCTCAACTCCTACTATAGGCTGGACTCGCCAGGGGCAGTATAAAAACCAAAAATAATTATTAACTTGTTACTGCGAGTAAGGCACTTTCTTAAGTGTTCTGCACAAAGAAACATATTTAATCCCCACAGAAACTTTAGGAGTTCGGAACTGCTAATGATATCATTTTCATTTTATAAATGAGGACACTGAGGCCTAGAGAGAGGGTAAACTGACAAGGTCTCACGGCAAAGTGACAATTAGGCCATGAACAAAAGGGATTCTACTGGAACTCAACCACTAAGTTCCCCTATAAGAGTCCAAGGAAACCTCAACGCACCAATCTGCATCTGCAAATCAGAACCCCTACCAGGGTCTAGTTGGACTAGGCAAACTCAGGACAAGGTATCTGCATAGCCAGGGTAATAATGAGGCCACAGCTGTCAGTCAGAACCCAGAATGGTCCTGCCAGTTTTATGCAGCCTGGGCTATACCCAACCCAGGCACCCAGTCCAAAACCCCTAGCATTTGAATATTTGGAGGGGGGGGTGTCACTGAAAGAGAAAATACACAGAATGCCAGAGCATAAATAACCAAAGAGATCACATTGCTCAAAACCCCTCTAGACAGCCAGGAAAACTGGGATCCAGACTGGGGACAAGCTTTTCAGAACCACAGAGTGAGATGGTAGCAACGTGAGAATTGGCTTCTGAACCATTTCCAACACGTCTGACCCAAGCAAGACAAATGCAGCTTAATGGGTTTGTACTAAAAGGAAATCACAAGTATACAACATACAAATGGTTCTTGAATTCAACACTACACACCAAAAACACATCATGAAAATGCTAAAAAAAAAAAAAAAAAAAAAAACTAGAAGGTGTTCAGTAACAGTATTACATTTTAGTCACCTAGAGGCCAGGGCATGTCATTCCCACATCCTCCTATTACCTCTCCTATGAATAAAGGTGGTACACAGATGTAAGGCTAAGACTATTTCTGTACTGACTTAGTAGAATGCATTGAAATGGGAATACCATGGGTTGATATTTCTGTTCATCCTCAGGTAAAATTATTTACAGTTGTGCTAGTAACTGGAGCTTAATCAAATATTGTTGGTTCCCAACCCAAACTCCAGGCACAAAGCAATTTGTGCTTCCTGGCCCTTGGTGTTTGGGTAGAGCCACAGTACTAATTATAGCACATGAGCTAAGGAGTCAAAGTTGAGTGTTAGGATGGTTAATTTTATGTGCCAACTTGGCTAGGCAATAGGACCAGATATTTAGTCAAACACCAATCTAAATGTTGCTGTGAAGACATTTTTAAAAGATGTTTGACAGTTAAATTAGTAGTTTTTGAATAAAACAGATTATCCTTCACAATGTGAGTAGGCACCATCCAAACAGCTGACGTCCATAAGAGAAAAAGATCTAAGTTCCTGAAAGAAATGGTTACATCGCTGGACTCCCACATGGCTGAATATGGTTTGAGTTCCAGACCTGGTGGCTTGAAACTCAGTGCTGGGTGTATGTGCATGTGTGCCCAAAATACCAAGAAGAGAATGGGGGAGCAAGGATTGCAACATGGCCATCACCCCTGGGAGGGGGTGATTTCTCACTTTCCATCTGTCTCTCTCTGTCTCTTCAGCAAGCATACATAGCAAAAGTTTCTCTTAAAAAAAAAGTGGGGGTACCAGCAGTTAGCATAATGGCTATGTTGCTGGACTCCCTTTGTAGTCGACCGTGGTTCAAGTCCTGGACCTAGTGGCTTAAACTCACACCATGCACGTGTGCGTGCGTGTCCAAGATCCTGAGAGGAGACTGGAGGAGAAAGGATTGTGGCATGGCCATCCCCCCTGGGGGTGATTTCTCGCTTTCTGTCTCTCTGTTTCTTTCTGTCTTTCTGGTGAGTGCACGTGCCCTATAGCAAATCCCTCTAAAAAAAAAGAAAGAAAAAAGAAAAGGCAGCTCTGTCCCCAGATTGCCCTCGGTCTTGAGATACAACATCAACTCTTCCCTGGGTCTCCAGTCTGCTGCTCTGCCCCGAGATTTTAGACTTGCCAGCCTCTAAAATTGCATGAATTGATTCCTTAAAATAAATCCAGATGACAGATAGACAGGTAGATATTTAGCTAGAGGATAGATAGATGATAGATAGATAGATACTACTGATTCTGTTTCTTTGGAGAACACTAATGCAAGTGTCATTAGTGGTCTAGAGCTTTAACTGGCAGGACTAGACTCTCTTTTCCTGTGTCACACCAATTGTCAACATTCCACATGATGCCTGTTTGGCAAGTCTGAGTTCCTAAGTGACCTTAATGAACAGAGTCTCTCTATTAACCCACTAGAAACAAGTAATGTAAGTAGAATCAACCTCTATAATTTTAAGTCCCCGGAATGTGGGGATTGTGTGTTATTAAGTATAATCTAATTTACACTGACTGAAACACTGGCTGTTCATCTGAGATTTGAGGTGCTAGAGTATAAGGAGAGAAATCCAGAAAAGCCATGGAACCATGAAAGGATTTTGATCTTGACCTCCCACTGAGATGCCCATACTCATGGCTCTTCCTCAAGCTCTACAGCTTCCCTCATTGCCTATTCTGGGGTCCTAGGATTCTAAACCCAGATCCAAACACACTTTTGTAAATGCATCAAAGGTACAGTCTCACTGGTGAAACTTCCCTAGAAAATGTTCAGACTTCTACTGAGGAATCTGACCTGGGCCTAGAATGGGAAGTTCTCCAAAGAACAAAAGTTTCCACTACGGCAACAAGAATGTTAAACATGACTTAAAAAAAAAAATCTCAGTAAGAGAAATGAGATGATAAGTATTTAAAAACCAAAAACCCAAGTCTGGTTCCTGTGAGGTTTCCTGCTGCATAGGGAGGGTCAAGAAGACCAGAGAGGGTTCTAGAAACAGAGCTGAATGTCCTTGGCTCACATGCAGCTGGGTTAAGTGTGGAGTCTTTGAGCAAATGCAGCTACAGAGGGTTCATAATTCTCCTTAAAATCAAGAGTAACCCAGAGGTTGCTGGTGCTCTGTCTTTATTTTGGGCAAATAAATCCAGTCTCCTGACCTTAAGTACACTTCAGAGATAAACTCTGGGGCAGAATAAAATATAATGACTTTAAACTATTCATTAGAATTGAGCTTAGAGCAGTGACTCTCAGCTGGGGGGTGGTTCCTCACCCATCCCCACCCCCCAGAGGATATCTGGCAATGTCTGGAAATGGTTTGGTTTGTTGTGATCGGGATGTTACTGGCATCTATGGGTAGAAGCAAAGGATCCTATCAAACCTATAATGCACAGAACAGTACCTTGCAACGAAGAATGATTGGGTCATTAGAAAAGTCATGATACATTTTCGCATAGAAAAACATAGAAAAATGCATCATGACTTTTCCAACGACCTAATATCTGGCCTAGAACCAAGGTTTAGAAGCCCTGGTTGAAACTAAATCCCTAGTTGTGAAGGCATGAAGGTTTAGAACAAAGAGCAGAAAGGACTTTACTCCAATTTTCCGTGTGTGTGTGTGTGTGTGTGTGTGTGTGTGTGTGTGTGTGTTATCTCCAATGGAAAAAAATCAATATACATATACCTTTAAATATTCATATACATTATACATAGATATTGGGTCATCAGGAAATTCATGACACATTTTCTGCATGGAAAAACATAGGAAAAGAAGTAATGACTTTCCTGATGGCCTAATAGATTAACCAAAACTGCACCACTGATGTGTTCCAACAGTGGCATAGTTCCTATCGGTAAGGAGATAAACTCATTGCTACTCTGATGAGAAAGGAATTCAGCTTGAGAATCAGAGTAGATTTATTGTACAGAGGTTGTCTTTAGAGAAAAAAGATAACTGAACTAAGCTTAATAAAAAGGGGCACTCATCAGAGTTGCTGGTGAGCACCAAGGGAGAGAGCAGGAAGGCTAGACAACGGAACTTTTGTCCAAACAGTCTCTTTGAGGGCAGGGTTGCCCAGTACTCAATTTCAAATCTTTTGCAATGATGAAATATAAATATTTTTGGTTTCTCCCAAAGGGTAAACCTCCTTAGAGTTTATCATTTTCACAAGCCCTGTGTAAACGGTGTGTATGTAAAGCAAGGCATGGAGAGAAATTCCACATCTGGGTCAACACAGCACTAAAGAGAGTTGGTTTACATGAAACCAGTAGTAGTGAACATTGACTGTGGGCTTGCCATGTCCCGGGCTATGTTCAGGTACTTAACGTGTGCATTTTCATGGAATGCTCACGCTGCCCTCTAAGAGACAATATCATTGTCCCATACTAGGAATAAGAGATATTATGCAAAAGGAATATAATCCACTCGTCCAGGGACACCCACACAATGAGTGAGTAGTACGTGTACTTTTGTGTCTTTAGTCAATTTCTCCCAAATCTCCCTCTCCCCTAAGCAGCTTTCAGTATCTAAGATTACCCTCTGCTTCTTTGCTATCAAGTCTATTAGCATACACTAATGAGAAAGGACATTTGATATTAGTGAAGCAGAGACATAGATTATTTGTCTTTCCTAGTTTGGCTTATTTCACTTAGCATTATATCTTTCAGGTTCATCCACTTTGTCTCAAATGACAGGAATGCACTGTTCTGTATGGTTGAGTAGGACTCCATTATGTATAATGCACCACCTGTTCTTTATCCATCCATCAGTTTGAGGGCACCAAGGTTGATTCCATGTCTTAGCTCTTGTGAATAAAGCCACAATTAGCATGGATGTTTCATGTGTACTAGGATGACCATGTGAGCTTGATAAAACACAACTTCAGGGCTGCACTCCCAGAGCTGGACTCAGGAGCTGGGAACGAGTTGCAATGATCTGCTTATTTATTTATTTATTTATTTATTTATTTATTTATTTGTAAAGAGGTTTTTGCCAAAGGGACATGTGCTTGCTCGAGGGAAATAAAGGGAGACAGTGAGAGGGGAGGGCTTGCTTTGCTGTTCACAACCCATTCGGGAACCAAAGAGACTGAAGTTCAGATCTTCATCCTCCATTCTCTAAAAGCTCTTCCATCCCATAGACTATCATCCAGCACATTTAGGCCTTTTTCTTCAAGTTCCAAGCTTCCTCTCTACCAAACCATGGCTCTAACCCCTTCCCAGATCTAGCTCAAAATTTCTCTCTTTTTTTCAAGAGAAGTTGGTCATATGAAGCGGGGGAAGAAGACCAGCATATAAAACTGCCTAATATCTGCACATACAATATGTACTTGATTCTACTTTAAAATTGTATGCAGAAAGAAAAAACTGAAAATGTTAATTGCTAAATGTTAACTGAACTGAAAAGGCACATTCCCAAGTGTGGCTTTTGGCCCGGTGGGAAGTTGTGGGGCAGGGTGGAGGGACAGAAAGACCTCAAACCTTTTCAGACTCTCTGTGATAAGTTTATAAGCTAATTTTATTTTCATCTTCTGCTTCTAGGTATTTCCTATAACAATCTATGTTTCTTTTATAATAAACGAGGGATTTTTTTTAATGACACATCTTTCTAAAGCTTTTCATGCTTAAAATCTACTCCACGCCCACTCTGCTCACTCAACTCATGGGCTTCCCCTTGGCTCTGGTCCTCTGCTTCTAGCCTATCCATTTGCATATGTAATGATGAGATGCTGCTTTCTAAATGTTCTCGAGGAGATTTTCTATGCATTTACCTTAGACCTGATAGTGTGCTGAGCTGCCCCAACTCAGCAGATGTTTCCTCCCCAGGAGGAGCAGTCAGGCTCACTGCTTACCATTCACTCTTGGGGAATCCACCCCCACCCCCAAAACTCCTAGAAGGCTCTTCATGCAATGAGTGGTTCATGCCAAGAGAAACTGCACAGAAAGTGGCCTGGAGGTGAGAAAGACTGAGTACACACTTAGGCACACACACACACACACACACACACACACACACACCCTGATCTCTTCGTTTCTTCTCTATCCAGAGGAAAATGTCTGGGTAGTGCCCTCAGATGAACTGGGTAGGCAAGCGCCCCAGTTGTGGTTTGTGAGGGGGTGGGTCACAGGGGAAGGGGTGGTCAGGGAGAGCCAATCCACTTTCATCTGGCTCTGAAATCCACACTTATTTTCCTGGATGAGACTACGATCCCATTTCCCAACGTGAGGAATCTCACTCCCTTGGTGACACACACTTTCCCCAAAAATGCTTCTCTTTTCAATGAGGAATTCTTGTATGTTTGGGATTCTTGGAAACAAGACAAAGACTAATGAATTGCTGGCTCTACCCTAGGTTTGGAAACCCTCTAGAACTCACAGGAGTAGGAGGGAGAGGGGAAGTGGGGGTGTTTATGGCAGAGGAAGGGCAGCAGGATTGAGATGCAGGATGAGATTGTTAAAGTTTCAGGCACTCCAGAAACTACCTGCTGACCCCACATCGGAAGTCACCTTCCAATGTGAGAACAGAAGCCTGGCACAGGCAGAGTGAGTGGTGGTGGCTGCTGAATAATGCTTGGTGAGGCTAGAGAGTTATAAGAAAGCTGTCAGGTTTTCGATGGTCATCACAGAGATGGTTGAGATCTACCATGTTGCAGAAAGCACAGGTCTTGGAGTAAGGCACATGAGTCACCTAAACTCTCAGAAGCTCAGTTTCCTCTTCTGTAAAATGGGGTAACTCCCACTTTACAGAGCTGTAGTGAGAATAAAATGTACTGAAGTGTACAAGGGCTTAGCCTCGTGTCTAGCACACAGCAGGCCCTCAATAAACAGTTGGGATTGTTTGGAGAGTTTAAACAGTAGTTCATAACTTGGTGTAGTGGGTCAGCTCTGGGAGGTCTACCAGAAAGTGTGAAGACATAGGTCCCTGGGGCAATGGCAGCTAAACTTAAGCTCCCTCCTTTGTATGCTCTTTGGGGGCCCTGAACATGTTCTGGAAGGTTGGGGCCATGGCCCCACCTACGGATCCTCTGTAGCCTCAGTTGATTAAATCCAAAGTGTAATTGTGTGGGCACCATACCACCAAAATAAAATTGGAGAGAGTCTCCAGAGGCCCTGGATCCCCCCAGTGTCCTTAAAACTGTCAGGAAGAACACTGGCTTCTCAGAAAACATTAACCAAGCCACCCACCCCTGCTGTCCAAAGAATCTATAACTCTTAAGATATCCTAGAGAAGCAAGGGTCTGAATTACTGCCATCCCCTCCCACAAGCGCTCGTGCACACGTGCACACACACAAACTACATACACCCCTGCCAAGAGCTCTAGTAACCTGGGCAAACAGACCATGGCCCCCAGGGTGTTCTCAGTCTAACAGAGAAGGCCAAACAGAGACATAAAAGTCTTAAGAATACAGAAAAACAAGGGGAAAGAAAACAGTTTTCTTGCAAAGGAGCTCATATATGCAGAGAGATCATGAGGTGAATTGAGAAATCACATTCCAGGGGCAAATCTGGGGAGACTTTCCAGAGAGGATGGTGCCGGGTGGGGTTGAACATCACCCACAAGGTCTCCCCCAAAGTCCTCTCATTTACCCTGTGGCCTGCCTGAAGGAGAACAGGCACTTTTCCCCTGAAACAGTACATTTACATAACCTCTCAATCGTAGTGATGCTCTGAGTGGCTCTAGTTTCAACAACAAGGGTTTAAGAACTGGAGTACTTGCAATGGCAAAGGCAGAGAGGGAAGACAAAACAAACTCCACATGAGGTTTTCATTTTCTTTAGCCACGTGAGAATGGCCCTGTAGATCCAGCTATAAATACCCAGCTGCCATTGCCACAGGATGGAAAAATCACACACACACACACACACACACACACACACCCCACACACACACACACACACACACACACACGCATGTGCATCCCCACACATACTCTCTGCCACAGGATGGAAAAATCACACACACACACACACACACACACACACACCCCACACACACACACACACACACACACACACGCATGTGCATCCCTTCAAACAGTTCATGGGCTTACAAATGCAGTATCTGCCTCAAGAAGAAACAATGCTAGACTCTCTGTGCTAAGGGCTGTGTACTGAACCATCCATGAACATATTCAACAGGATTTGGCAAGAAGCTATCCATGGCCATCACCAGGGAGAATGTGGAGCTGCCCTACCATGCCCAGGCCAAGCTGAAGCCCACCAGTGGCCACAGATAGGACTGAGGGACTGGCTTCAGAACAAATCACATCTCTCAGAGGGGAAATAAAGAGCAGCCTGCATGAGCCAGACCAGCTTAGACTGGGTTTCCTAGCAGCAGAGCCTGAGACAGAGATACACATATGTATGATTTCTTGAGACTCTTCTCTCAGCAGAAACCTGGAAGGGAAAAGGGAAATGGGAAAGGCAGGGGAAGGAAGTGGGCAAGAATGTGGTTTCAGATGAGGTCTCACTTCAGCCTGATCCTGTCCTGTGGGGTGCTTTAGAAGGTGAGCTTCCCTGCCATATCTGCCCACCCAAGGACAAGGAATGGGGCTTTTGTAACCTTTCCTCTTTAGTCATTGGCAACAGATGCAGGGAGGGGCAGGGCGACAAGTATAACTCCCAGGCTCCTCTGGGGAAAGGGGCTTCCATCTAAGGACAATACACCCAGCTGTAAGATCTAGCTGAACATCCACAGCAGCTGAGGACTGGGTGGAGCACCAGCTTCTGTACTTCTATACAAGCTCTGTGAGCTTGAGTGGCTGTTGCCCAAAATGTGTATTTTCTATTGATTACAGTGGTTTGGCTTTGCTTTGTTTTTATTTTGTTTTGTTTGAGATGCTTTCAGAATTGACCTGCTGAAGAGAGAAGCAAAGGTTTGCTCAATGTGGTTCACAATGCTAATAGCCCACCTAATATCTATTCTAACCTTCTTCCAGTGAATAGACCCTTGTTTTTCATCTGAGACAGAAACATGCCCAGTTAAAAATATTTCACATGCATATCCATCAAGGCCCTCAGGACCTACACAGTGTGTGTCATCTGGATTGGGTTCAGAACAGGTCCCAAGTCTACGTCCTGCCTTTCAAAACTATCAAGCTTGGTCACTTAAGGTAGACATAGCCACTCTATGGATTACTAAGAGAACAAGATACGAGTTGATCCATTCAAAGTATTGTTCTTGGGTCTGCTACATGATTCAGCAATAATGTGTGCTCAAGAGAAGCCATATCCCACGTGGCAAGTGGGATCCAAATCTCTAGCCCTGTCAGCTCGAGACACATGGCCAGGCATGCGTGCACTGTCTGTGATGTGATAGGCTAGAGGACTGGAAGAGAAAGGAGATCATGGTGTGACCAGACTCTGTGGAGGTTACTGGTCTCTCTCTCTCTCTCTCTCTCTCTCCCTTTCTTACTCCCATGTACCTGTACATGTACCCCATCATGAATAAAGAAAAAAAACTTTTAAATCTTCCTTTTAGGCACTTAGAACAAAGCACCTGACCCATAAACATAAATGTCAGTTCCCTTTTTGTCCAGATCCTTCCTACCTTACCCATGTGAGCTTCTTGGAATAACCTGTCCAAAACAACTGAAATTGACCAAAAGCTATCATGCTTACATCAAAGGGACTCCTCATTGTGCCTGGTCTTTTTAGTTACACAATGAACACATTTACTGATAGATGTATAGAAGGTACCAGGTCTTCTCTGCTTGCCCCTCTCCATCTACTCCTTTCCCTTCTCTGCCATGCTCCTGGCTCAGGAGGATGACCTCCATTCAATGCATCACCCAGATTCCTTTACTGGTCTCTCTCTCTCTCTCTCTCTCTCTCCCTTTCTTACTCCCATGTACCTGTACATGTACCCCATCATGAATAAAGAAAAAAAACTTTTAAATCTTCCTTTTAGGCACTTAGAACAAAGCACCTGACCCATAAACATAAATGTCAGTTCCCTTTTTGTCCAGATCCTTCCTACCTTACCCATGTGAGCTTCTTGGAATAACCTGTCCAAAACAACTGAAATTGACCAAAAGCTATCATGCTTACATCAAAGGGACTCCTCATTGTGCCTGGTCTTTTTAGTTACACAATGAACACATTTACTGATAGATGTATAGAAGGTACCAGGTCTTCTCTGCTTGCCCCTCTCCATCTACTCCTTTCCCTTCTCTGCCATGCTCCTGGCTCAGGAGGATGACCTCCATTCAATGCATCACCCAGATTCCTGGGCTTCCCCCGGGGGGATCTGACCAATGGGAAGCAAGGGTCAGATGATTGCATAGCTGGAGGAGAGACCTCAGGGTAGCTAGTCTGCCCTTCCATTCTGCTAAGCCAGGGGTCTGGCAGAAGCTGCATCCCTCTAGGGCCAGAGCACCTGCCAAGCAGCCTCTCCTCCACAGTTCCAGCTAGAACAGAGCTCTAATAACACCGTTCCTTCACTCACTTTTTCAGGTATCGGAGTGTTAGCAGTTTTCAGGTTTGGCTCATCCTTGGGTGCCTCAACAGCTCGTCTACCCTCTTATCTGTCTTTAAGCATCCTTCCATTAAATTCTTATCAGTTCAGCCCTTTTGGGTGTACCAGCTGTGTCCTGCTGACTGGAGACTGACCGATACACACTACAACTGACATTCTTAGAGCAACCACACTCCCAGGATTTGCTCAATTTCACGTGATTTTTATCTTAATTAAGGTGAACTATACTATATATAAATAAGCAGGGTGCAGAAAAGAAAACCATATCCAACTCTAGTGCCCAACACAACACACCAACTGGGTAAGGAGCTCACAGCTGCCAAACTGGGAGCTGAGGTTCACCGGCTCAGTCAAGGACAGCGGCTGCACAATGGAGGACGGGGCACTTCAGGCCAACCCAGCATGTGTCGCTCGGATTGGTCTTAAACCAGATTCCAAGGGAGAGAGGGCTGTAAGAGTAAGGCACATGAAAGCACTGAATCAATTGCATTTCAGTAAAACACCCAGAGAAGAAGAAATCAGCTTGGCTCCTTGGCAAGTAAAAGAAAGTGAAACAACTCCCAGTGGTGGGTGTGCTTTCCCACCTCAGGGCAGGATGTGTGCAAATGGAACAGAGCGGTGGTTGTCTATTAATGAAAGTTAGAAGGGAGAGAGAATTTCTGGAGACAAGGCAGCTATGGGGTAGAGAAAAGATTCTTTCACCCTGTGGCAATAAAGAAATACTTGAGACTGTTGGTCTAATGTTCTTATCAAAAAGATGTCAAGATGATGGCTGTGGTCACCTTCTGACACTTGCAAGAAGTCCCAGTAGCTTTCAAGGAAGGAATGAGGGAGGAGAAACTTGAGCAATCTGCTGTGGAGAAATGAGTCACAGTGGGCTGTTTGGCTTCTATTACGATGACCCTATTTTTCATCTCCACCCATATATCAAAATATGATCCCGCAAATCCACCAATCAGACAAAACGTATACATAAGAGAGAATACTGTTTTATTTTCATATTTAATAGCAATGATTTTAAACTTAATATCAATGGCATCCTTTTGCAGCGTGCTTTTTCTAATTAATAGTGTTTGTAAGGTTATATACCTCACTAGCACATGTCTTTCCAATGCTCATTTTTTTCACTGTATTCCATAATTTTCCATTGCATGTACATTTCAGATTTTTTTTAACAGTCTTGTGGATGAGGCTAGGCACTGGGGTTGTTATTTAGCTCTTAAAACCCATGCTGTAATGAATATTCCTGAGTGTAACTGCTCTTCACATGCCGAGTGTCTCCAGAGTTACCTAGGAGTGAAACTGCCAAGTTGTAGGCTAAGTGCATCTTCAGTTTTAGTAGATAGCACCAAATTGCTCTCCAAACTGTTCATATCAATTTAATTCCACCCTCCGCACATATCTTTGGCTCTGCATTCAGTATGATGACATCAATTTTTTCTTTTCTTTTCCTTTCTTCCTTTTCTTTTTCCCCGACCTGTCGAGTGTGATGAGTGTGAAATGGAGTTTCTTTGTGATTTCAGTGTATTTCCATGATTCTAAGTAAAGTCAACTATCTTTTCCTATGTTTATTAGCCTGTAGTATCATTTTAATGTTATTACATAACATTTACATGCTTTGAAAAACCAAAAAGAGTTCTTCTTACAATTTATTAAAAATAAAACAAAACAGGAACCAGCAGGTGGCGTGCTGGTTAAGGCGCTGGACACTCCCACACGGCTGAGCAGGGTTCAAGTCCTGAATCTGGTGGCTTGCTTTCTCATTTCCTCTCTCTCTCACTCTCACTCTCTGTCTCTCTCTGGTCAAATTAAAAAATAAACAAATGAATAAATAAGATAAGTAATTATTTTAAAAAATAAGCTTTTTAAAAACAAATCAAACAAAAATAAACCTGAATACTTCACTGGAAAACTTGGTAAGGGAAGGAAAGCTGTGGATGGAGGCGGAGAGACTTTCTTTGTATATGCTCTTGACATAGGGATTTTTTGTCACGAGCCATAATATTAGACAAAAAACACACAGTGCAGAAATTCCAACAATCCCTCAGCAATGTGGAGAATGCACGTTTTAGACCTTGTTGTTGTCTAAATTCAGAATGTCTACCATGCCCTTCACCTGTAACGCACAATCACGGGGACTGAAGGAACCACAGGACCATTTATCCATCTTCCTGCTATAAGAAGCACCCCATATTTACCTTCCCAACAGAAATTGCTCCTCTAATAACACTAGAAACCTAGAAGGGGATTCCATAGCATCCTTACACACTCCAACACTCTCAAATGGAGCTTAAACACCTCAACTCTCATGGCTCTGATCAGATTGAACAGTATTCTCTACTTCTAGATCCCTCCCCCATGGCACTGTTAAGTATCTACGTAGCCCCTGTTCCTGTTCTTGGCACAAGGATGGTGACACACAGATGTACGAGTGTGGAAATGTGTGAGGGCAGGGGCAACATCTTACTCAGCTTCAGAATTTCAGGAGGCATTTGACTTGTGTATCTGAAGTGAAGGAATTTTTTTCAAACTGTAACTTCACCAAGTTTTATGAACAGATTAACGATGGCAATAACCAAGCTCCTCTGGCTCAGGATGTAAACGATATCTGAAAAATACCTTGGGGTGCTTCTTTTCCAAGCCTTCCCTACCTCAAAACAGCCTTTTCTCCTCCAGGAGGATGCACTAACCCTCTATAGTACTCATTACATGGATCAAAAGAAAACTCTCTGACAAACAATAATAATAATAAAGATTTAGACCACGCACTACATTCCAAATACTGTTCTAAGTACTTGACACGTATTAATTCCATCCTCACTTGGGGGTAGGCACTGTTACTGTCACCATTTTACAGATGATAAAACTAAGGCTCAGTTTCCTAGCTGCACTCCTAGTAAGGAGTGAGTGTAATCTGAATTTGGATCCAGCAGTCTGATGCCCAGTATCTGCTTCAGAAACCGTGATACTACCCCAGAGCCACTGCTGGACTCACCCCACCAGCTCGTAACAGCTTGTTGCTGTTGTCCCAGTGAAGACGCAGCTGCAGGCTTAACCAGAAACTCATTATCCTTCGCATCCTTATCTTTGACACCCACATCAAATCCCTACGGCCATGAAGAATGTGCTGATTCCTTCCTCCCTTATTAATAAAAGGTCCCCGTCACGTGAGCTCGCCACATAGACACTGTGATGCACTTTCAGAGACTGGAGCCCCGAGGCAGGAGTGAACGTGGCTCACCAGGAGTCCCTCCACAGGACCTGACTCACTGCACCATGCCTGTACCCGGCACTTCCTGAGTATTTGTCAGGCAACCACAGCATTGACAACTACGTATCATAAGGCACGCTGCCCCATCCTGAGCACTCTGCACAGACCTTACGTTGATCAGACTCATCTGGGGCCTGTACCACAGACATTACTGTCATTTCCATTTCACACATGACTAAAACCAAAGCTCAATAGCTTATCTAAGGCTGTTCAGCTCATTAGAAGGCTGGAACTGAAGCTCAGATCCCGACACCAAATCCCATGACACAACATCATTTGCTCCTAATTAAGTTGATCCCTTTTCTCCTTTGTCCTTTGTGTGCATGGGTACACACATGCATGCGCGCACACACACAACCGATTTCTCTTTCTGGACAAGTAGAATACGTGTTAGTGCCGAAAAAGAAGAAATAATCCGAACTAAGCTCTTGTTCTATGAACAAGAATAACTGAACAGATTCACTGAATGAATGAATGCGTGGGTAAATGATACACAGTCAGCAAACGTTCTGAGTGCCAGCTCTGTGCTTGCTACTAGGCCAGGTGCTGTAAATACTGTGGCGACTAAGGCCCAGTCTTAGCCTTCGAGGAACTTCATGTCTGTTGACAGATGGCTCTCAATGGTGACTGGATCTGTCAAAGTAAGGTCGCTTCGTCTGAGCCCCAGTTGAGCAGGAACTTGCATGCAGAGGGGAAGAAAGCCAAATTCTACTTTAGCATAATTAGGAGACAGAAGTACATTAAGTAAGGGCACACGCCAGACAGGCAGTGTTCTGAAAGACTTAAAAATAACCTGCACAGCCCCACAGACCAGGACAGGTGTGCCCACACAGACACCAGAAGGACAGCACAAGTCCCAGTTTATCCAGGACAGTCTCGCTGCATGCCTGTTTCCCATGTCCCATCCAGCGAGTGCCTCTTCCACTTTTGAACAACTCCTGGTTTAGACAGCAAATTATATGGTCGCCCTTGCCTTCCAAGAAATTTATGACTTTCTCCAACAGCCCCTGAGCAGGAAACAATTCAACTTCTTAACGGCACTGAGTTGCCAATTTGTTTCTCACCACCGCCACCCAACAGACTTTGTAGTTCTAGCAGGCAGCCCCCACATCTGTGTCTGTTTCTCTCCACTATCCACAGCAAAGCCCAAACGAGTCACCATGGGATCCAAAACAGATCCTTGTTGTATATCCTGACTCTGATCCTCTCCTCCAATGTGATCTTAAGTGAGTCACTCCACCTTCCTCCTCTGAACTTCAGTCTCATTGTCCGTCCAAGGCAATGATAATATCCCATCTCATTGGATTGCTGCGGTGAAGTAGCAGAACTGCAAACACCTGGCACTGCTAACCCTCAGAAGACTTTCTCAAACTAGACTTTCTAGTTCTTAGCTAGAAAGGACGAAGAGAATGTGAGTGTTTCCGGAACCTCAGTATATCACCAGCCATCAAGCCCCTGTACTGGTGCCTTGGAACTGCTTCTCTATCTTTTTTCTTTTTCTTCTTTTTTTAAATTAATTACCAGGAGGCTTGCCAGAGAGAGACAGACTCCCACAATGGATCCTGATCACACTACAGTCCTTTTTCCTCCATTTCTCCATCCCAGATAGATGTTGAACATAGACACACACATGCCACCATATTTTCAAGCTGATGCAGCCAAGATTTGAATCTTGGTCAGCCATGTGGGATTCAACGTCTTTGTTTTTTGGTTTCGTTTTGTTTTTA
Organism: Tupaia belangeri chinensis; assembly: GCF_000334495.1. Lineage (NCBI taxonomy): Eukaryota > Metazoa > Chordata > Mammalia > Scandentia > Tupaiidae > Tupaia > Tupaia belangeri. The sequence continues at coordinate 4,871,943 of NW_006159716.1, forward strand.
AGAGAGAAATGTTTGTTATCACTGGAGAGACAGAAAGCAAGAAATCACTCCCCAGGGGTTATGGCCTTGCCACAATTCCTTCTCCTCCATTCTCCTCTCAAGATTTTAGGCATGCACAACACACATGCCCCCAACATGAGTTCAAGCCACTGGGTCCAGAACTCAAACCCCAGTCCACTACGTGGGAGTCCAGTGAGGTAAACATTACGCCATCAGCTGGTCGTGGGATCCAACTTCTGACAGCACTTAGCTGCTGTGCTGCAGGGCTGACCCTGCTTATGGAAAACATGATACAACCCCTTCATAAAACTATTTGGTCAGGGGACCAGCAGACGGCTTAGTGGTTATGTCGCTGGACCCTTACATAGTTGACTGTGGTTCAAGTCCTGACCCAGTGGGTTAAAACTCACACCAGGTGTGTGTGCATGTGCATGCCCAAAATCCTGAGAGGAGAATATATTAGGGAGTTAGATAGAAAAGGGATTGTGGTGTGGCCATCATCCTGGGAGGTAATTTATTGCTTTCTGTCTCTCTGGTGAGCACACATGCCCTATAACAAAAATCTCTCAAAAAAGGCCACAACTGTTTGGCCATCTCTTGTAAAGCTAAACACAGGCATTTCTAATGATCTAGCAATTCCACTCTGAAGAGCATACAAACAGAAATGTATTCATGTGCCCACTCAGCAAGGGCACAAATGTTCACAGCAAGGCTATTCACAACAGCTCCAAATTTGGAAACCACTCCACTGCCCATTAACAGAGGAATGGATAAAGTGTGTTATATTCACGTCATGGAATACGATGCAGCAGTGAGAAGGAATGAGCCGAAGAATCCAGACACAAAGGAGCACCCACTACAATTCCATTTATGTGAAACTCAAGAATGGCCAACACCAATCTATGGCATTACGGAAGGACGGTAGTCAGAAGAGGGCATCTGGAACTTTTGGGGGAGGGTTGTGTGGGGAAAGGGCTTGGAATGTTCTTTGTATTGATCTGGCTGCTGGTTACAGAAGTGTGCTCCGTTTGGGAAAATTCATCAGCTTTATACTTATAAATTGTGTACTTTTCTGAATTATGTTAAACGTCAATTAAAAGTTAACAATTTTTTTTTAACTTTTACCAGAAGGCACAAGTGCTCACCAAATAGAAGGAGAGGCAGAGAGAGGGCAAACAAGAAAGCACCACCATGGGGATTAGTCATGCCAAAATCTATTCTCCTCTACCTCGAGATTTTGAGCACAGACACATGAATGCCTGGTGTGTTTCTCAAGCTGCCCAGTCTGGGACTCGAACTGCATAGCTGGCATGTGGGATTCAGCTGCCTTAACTACCAGGCCACAAGCTGGCCCCATAAACATTTTAAAGGGAAAATAAGATTTTTTGTTTCATAGAACTGAGCAAACTAAGTAGGCAGTAAATACGTGGCAAGAAGCAGTGAGATATTTAGTTTTGCTGAGCCCCAGGTCTGTAGCAGACACTGCAGGACCCTAGGGAAACAAAGCTGATGAGACTTGGCCCCTGGACTCCATCCCCATCACCACTATCATCCCCATAATCATCCTCATCTTAATGCTTACTATGTGTCAGACATAGTTTCAACAACTTTTTTTCTCTTTCTTCTTCTTCTTTTTTGTTTTTGTTTTTGTTTTTGTTTTGTTTTGCTACAGGGCGCGTGTGCTCACCAGAGCTCACCAGAGAGCAACAGAGAGGGAAAGTGAGATCACCACTCAGGGGGATGGCGATGCCACAATCCTTTCTCCTCTATTCTCCTCTTGAAATTTTTAGGCATGCACACATGTACCCAGAGTGATTTTTCAAGCCATCTGGCCAAGGACTCAAACAAACCGCAAAACTTGACATGTGGGATCCAGTTCCTTAACCTCCATGCCACTCATTGGCTCTCTTAACAAAACAAACGTATTAATTTTGTCTTCATAACAACCTATTTTACAATGAGGGAACTAAGGCACAGAATGGCAAAGAAACTTGTGCAAGGCCACACAGCTACCAGGAAGTACAGGCAGAATCTGAACTGAGAATCTATGCTCTGAACAAGAAAGTCAACTACAGCCTTCCATGGTTGTGAAGTCTGGTCTGTTTATCAGTTCTGCCAGCCCCGGCTCCCATGTAGGCAGCCATGGACAGCAGTAACATCACCTAATTCATGGCAGTGTGATAGTAAATTATCAGCTGTGTGTCTTAGAAGGACAGAGCAGTTCCTACCTCTATCTCTGGACAGCTGCCAGTGCGATGGTGCTTGGTAGGGAACTGACTGATAAATATATTGATGGATATTAAGAAAGAAAGGGACAGGTGAAGCGGCTTGGCCTTTCTACTGCCCAAAGTCCACAGAAACTCTGAGTTTGTTCCAAACTCACCTCAAAGCTGCCTCTAGCACGGAGACAGTATTGATGTACCTCCCCACTGACTAGAATCCTCTCCTCCCTCCCTTCCCTGGTCAAGGGAACCTGAGGCTGAGGACTGTGATGTGTGTGGGAGGAAGGGCAGCAGGGAGGGCTGACACTGACCCAGTGAGCTGTGAGCCTGGGTCCCTGAGTCTGGCATATCAAGCATTCACTACACCCACATGGGACAGCTCTGCTTTGGCCTTTGGACCAGGTGAGCAGTGTACACAACCTGAAAGGCAGAATGTTCAAAGCACAGTGCCAAAGACCGTCTGGGCTTGAGATAAAGGTGTAAGAAACAGACACCCCCCGAGGAGGAATCGAATTTGGCAGAGACTCACAGAGGCAAGATAGTGAATACCTGTGCAGGCAAAGAGGTAGCTCCCAGTGGGCCAGCAGGTTCCCTAAGGCCGCCCCCTTTCTATTGCAAAAGCATGGAAAAGGAAGAAAGGAATTGCCAAAGGTCAGCTTGTCTAGCCCTCTGTTTCTGGACAACAAAGCCATTAGGTCAAATTGATAGTTCTACCCAGATACTCCCATACCCTTCAGATCAGCATGATAGGAGTAGGGGGCGGGGGGTTGCTAAGAGTCAAGACATTTGCTCAGTCTTCCCAGTCACAACAAGACTACTTGTAGAGAAATCAGCTACGGGGCACGCAACATAGAGCACAGGGAAATAATGCACTCTTTCACACCTGACAGAACCGCCAACAATTACCCTGAAAATAATGGACTACTCCGAAACAATTTCATATAAAATAATTAAAACTCGTGGAATTTTATCAGGGCAACCACCCGGTGACGAAGAGAATGTTACTGTCTCCATTTTACGAAGTAAAATAAAATGTAATAAAGCACAGGAAAGGTTCTTAACTTGTTGGGCTAGTTATTAAATGGGAAGGCAGGTTGGTCGTTGGGAGGCAGACTCAGAGGTGGAGTAGAGTGAGCAGGAGGTTAATTAGGAAGGTTCTTAGAATCAAGGCCTGGGGTTGAGGAGGCAGCAGAGGCAGAGAGAAGTGGACGGTGCGCAGCCACTACTCAGGCCTCAACCAACCACATGGGAGCCCAGAAGTTGGGATGTCCTTTGGGTGGTCCCACATCAGGCAGAAGTGCCAGGTCTTCATAGCTCTCCCAGTCACTGGTTGCAGGGTGACCCAGGAGGGGCTATGGACAGGAAAGATTATGACGGGCAACTGTCCTCAGCTGGGGCAATTCACCAAAGGCTGGCTGTCACCAACACTCCCCATAGCCGGGGACTCAGTCCTGTCTGATAGGCCTAGTGTACACTACACAGGAATTTGGGCCCAAGTCCACACACCTGACCATTATACTACCCAGCCTGATTTGCTCTAGAAGGCCTATTCTTTAATCTATTAGGCTGTTAGGAAATTAGTAATGTACTTTTCTATGTTTTTCTATGCAAAAGTGCATCATGACTTTACCGACGACCCAATAAGTTATGCGTCTTTGATATGGCCTGCTGTATCCTGTATAGTCAGTGATTCAGGAGACCCAAGGAGGCACGGCTAACTCTGATGGGGAGGGAAGCCACAGGGCCTGATGCCTGACAGCAGGACAGACAGGACCCACACACACCACCCAGTCATACCCCAGGGTGGTCCCTGGGCTGCATACATCCATCACTCAGCCTGAGTGTCAAAGCTCAACTTTCCTGGGTGATGGATGACGTTCGATCTGCACACTCAGGGATCCCAGCTGACCAGCCTCCAGGATAAAAACCATGTTCAATAGCAACTGATTACAAAAAGGAACATCCAACAACAATGACATGATCTCGAGTATGTAAAACTATGTGTGTGTAGGCATAGAGAAATCAGAAAAAATAAAAATAAAAAAATGAGTGTGACTGTAGGGATGACCTTGATATATAAAGGGAAGAAAAGTATGCTGTAGAGTGGTGTGCACATTAAGATGCAATTTCAGGGAAAAGCATTTAAGTGAAACCCCTTCATTGCTACATATACCCCATTAGATATTTATATGAACAAAAGCAAAGGATGGATATTACTAAGCCATTAGTAATATCTACATTAATTACCAGAATGTAGAGGAAGGCAGAGAAGTGATTGGCTTTCTACTTGTCTTTTCATGATATCGATTCACTTGTTTAGACAAGGAAGAATTACTTTCATAGTTTGAAAAAAAAAGAATGAAAAAAAATTAATAAAATGCCTACATAGTGCCATGTGCATAGCAGGAGCCTACATAAAAATACCATTTCATTCCCTCTTCTCCTTTACCTCTTAAGTGGCAGCTCTTAATTGTCCACTTGGGGGATGATGAAAAGAAATGTTTAATTCAACATGAGATTTTGGTGTCTTCCCCTTAACCATTACAAAATAATTTCATTTTAATATTGTTTTGCACATAATACATCTGCTATCAAAATAAACCTGCCACTGAATCTATAAACTTACACAACACATTTTGTAATCAAATAACGAAGCTGTGAATTAGCTCCTATTCGCTATTATCTGTGTGTGATCAGGCCTCTGTCTGTCACCAAGCTAATGAAAATGGACCATACCAAGCCAATCCCAATTACCTTGGCTCACACACATGAAAAGCCGAGTGAAGCCAAAGCCCAACTCTTCACCACATCTGCTGACAGGAAGTCAAAGACTTGGTTTTAAGTCTCCTCCATCTTTC
>NW_006159716.1:4877053-4880983 GCF_000334495.1 Tupaia belangeri chinensis
TCCTCTCTAGATGAAGTATTCCAGAGGCAGAAGCCACCAAACAGTGGAGGGACAAGGATACAAACTATCTACAAATAGTCCATAAACTGGGTAGCTTTTGTCCATGGTTACTTATAGCAATCTGCTCTTGCAATTCCATCAGCACCTGAGCAAGTCCAACTCAGGCATTAACTCACATATTATTGCATTGGATCACAGGTCTAATTGACATTGGTTGGGCACAAAGTGTAGATCAATGAGGCGATTTGACTTTTATGAGTTTCAAAGAAGTAGAAGGCATGAAGGAGACTCAGTCCTTCCTTGAATGAAAAGCAATACATTAAAAGTTTTGATGAAACTGTGCACCAAGTTCATGGGAATGAGGAAGAGGCAGAAAGTAGAGGGAGCCTTGTAATGGGAGTCTGAAAGAGAAAGGGATACTTCTCTTTTTCAGTAGGACCTGAAGACTGAGCAAGCAAGGAAAATAACGAGTAGGGAAGGGTGTTCAGGTAGATAGAACTACGGACCAGGGAATACTGGGGAGTGGTCTTGTGACCAGATTTGGTGCCATGAAACCTAAATTAACCTCTGAGAAATTGCAGAGATTGCCTGTCAACACAGCAACTGGCTCTGCCTGTCAACACAGCAACTGGCTCTGACTGAGTCTCCTTCATGCCTCTCACTCACACATTCTGGGGCATGGCCTTGTTGCCTTGGAAGGATGGCTTTTATCTCAGAAACTTACCTGAGTCTTTCTTCATCACATCGATTTACTAACTGCTTATTTTTTTCCTACCACATCTCTTGTTCTGTCTCATGATACTGGATTTAGATTTTGATTGTAGTTTTCCTCCCACTTGACTGATAGCCAGTAATGGTAAGAACCATCATTGCAATGGCTCATGTTTATTGAGTTCTTACTCTTGGCCAGGACTGATAATCTCCATTTATAAGGAGGCATTATTTATTATCATATCCATTGTTTTTTCAGGAGAGAAAACTGAGAATCAGAGAGATGAAACAAACTGGTAAGCCTTAAAATAGGTAAGTTGTTAAGTCAGGTCATACACAGGTTTGTCTGATTCTAGGACTGTATTTCTAATGACAGTGTTATAATGACCTTCCCTAAGCTACACACTTGTTCTGTTCATGTCTGAGATTCAGATCAGGAGCCAGGAAATCCCTTTGGTAAAGGGCCAGATAATAAATACAAGAAATACTATCTCTGTCACATCTACTCAACTCCACCACTGCAGTAGGAAATGAGCCATAGACAATATATAAATGAATGAGAATAACCACGTTCCAATAAAACTTTATTTATAAAACAAAGTGGCAGGCTGGATTTGGCTATTGAAATTGCCAGCTCCTACTAATCAACTGTATTTAGTTCGTTCACTCATATAACCAATGTTTATTGACTGTCAACCTTGTGTGTGGCACTGTTCTGGGTTCTGGAGATTAAGGGAGAACCATGCAAAGTCCCCACCTTCATGGAGTTTAAATATCCTAACAAAGTCTTGACTTTTTTGCCCTTACCTGGAACCTGGGTTGTAATTTTAGTGCTTTTCACACATCCTTTAGACCACGGGTTCTCAACTTAGACTTCAGATCACCTGGCATCTCACAAAACAATTGATACCTGAGTCCTGAACCCGAGATTTGAATTTAATTGGCCTGGGGCGGATGCAAGCATTGATACTTTTACAAGCTCCTCCCACAATTTCAATGTGCAGCTAGGGTTGAGACCCACTGCTTGGATAGCTGTTTGCTCTGTTTCTCCCATGTAGTTGCTGCGTGAAATAGGATAAGTCTTCTAAGTCCTCAGGGTCTAGGATATAAAATGTGGTTAATCCCAACCTCATAGATGTGTTATAATGTCTAAAAGAGACCATGTACCTTTAATACTGTAGAATGCTATATGAATTTTAGGTATAGTTGTCATTATGCCTTTATTACTAATTCTTTCTTAAAATTTATTTTTGCCTGGGAGTGGGAGTGTACTCTATACAAAGTCTCATGCTGCAATCTCCCCAACCCTCAGTATTTTCCAGTCAGTCAGGATCATGGGTCCCAACATATAAGAGTCAACCCAAGAACTAAACCAACTCTCCAAGTGGCTTCCAGCACTTCAGAGCACTGCTATGCCACTGTGCCTCAGCTGCTAGGTCTGTTCCTAGTTACAAGGTTGGATATTGCCTCAATGGTTTCTATCTTCAATTTTGACCTTGATTCTTTGAACCAAGATTGTGTTTGGGTTTTTAAAAATAAGTTCTAAGAAGGACTAACTGCTCATATTTATAGGTGAATGAGATGGTAGCCTTTCTTTTATTCCAGTAGCGGGTCACATGGGGTTGCCATTTGCTTGGCATGGGGAATGTTGATCTGCACTCCACTTTCATATTAAAGGTCTTCATCTCCAGGCTGACATCTGATCTTTGAGCACAACTAGTTGTTAAGCCTCAAATAAGTGGCTTATTTACTTTGACTCATGGACAAATGTCCAAACTCATATGCATTGAAGACCTTAGAACTGAAGAAAGCAAAGGTGAGCACTGAGCAGTTTGCTAGGTCCTTCCTGTATGGCATTTCATTTCATCTTCAGAACAGCCTTGAGAAGTGAGAATAGTTATTGTTCTCACTTGCCAGATGAAGAACACTTAGCAATGTTGAACAGCTTAAGGCCTGGTGGTGTCAGAACTCAAATGCCAGTGTATTTGACTCTGAAGCTCTTTCCACAGAACATGCTACAAATCACTTGGCTCCTCTTTGTCCAGTATTTAAAAAGGCACTCAACTACATAACGTTCATTTTTACAAGCTTTTACATTTTTTTTCTGAGGGAGGAACCCAGAAAAACACTCACAACACCTGCTAATGACCATAGTCTGATAAGCTTTGGACAGCACATGTTCAAAGACAAGACACTTCCTCCTTCCACAGTATCTTGGCAGTGCAGCTTCACAAACTCGTAATGAAACAAAAAACAAACAAACCAAAAAGTATGAGGAGAGAGCTGGAGAACTAGAAGCTGCCAGGAATAAGGAATTCACTGACCCCCCAATCTGGGCCATCTCAAGAGAAGTTGGCCACTGACGGAGCCTCTTAAAAGCTTAAAAGTCATCCCAGGCCGTGGTTAAAGAGAGAACTTGAACAAAACAAAAACAAATGTGATCCTCAAAGTTTTAAATGTCAACTTGAAGGATAACTTAGAAGCTCTGGGATGGGCCAAGAGGACCTGCAGCTGCTCTCTCCCGCCTAGATGCTCCTTCTTTCCTCCGGTGCAGTCACTCCCCTGGATACTGTATCAGTCAGGGTTCAGGGGGCAACCTCCCACCCTGTACCCTCTGGAGATGTTTACAATGGTAAGGCTTCCATTCTTTACAAGCCATCAGTCAGCCCTTAGTCTGACCTGAGCACCCTTGACAAGCAATGACTGTCTAACCAACCTCTGACCTCAGGGTTGTCCTTTACCACTCAATTGGTTCTTGACCCTCCGCCCACCCCCACCTTCCACTGTTCCCTTCTCCACCACACACATACCACCTGCCTGGATACCCTCCTCCCTCCCCTTCAAATACAGGTGTAGTTTCCAGGCCAGAAATCCTCTCCCAACCCACAGGATAACAGATCAGGCATGTTCTTGGGAAATCCTCACTGGTCACCTCTTTGAAAGGGAGCAAGGAAGCCTCGATCTCTAGAAACTCCACCCACTGGCCTTCAACAATGGAAAATATGTAACTAGATTTGAGTTGAGGTACTTTCTAAATAACACTGGTTCCTGATGACTGAAAAACACAAAAATAAAAATACGATATTCCTTTATGAAAGGTCTACAACATTCCTAGCTCTATTCTTAATCCTTTTGCTTAAATGTCATTTTTGTAATAGCCTAGTGAGGTGAGTACTATCCTCACTTTTCAGAGGAGGAAGCTGAAGGTCAGCAGTAATA
>NW_006159716.1:4881134-4884662 GCF_000334495.1 Tupaia belangeri chinensis
GCAGGAATAAGTAATACATCCCAGGTTACTAATTCATTTTTTGGTCACAGTTCTCTCTCAAGGGAGTCTGCCTGAAGTCTGCACTTTTTCCATTTTGTCAGGCTACATTGAAGTCCAGAGATGAATGACACAAGATCCTGGACACAGAGACTATGGCTGTCAAGATCTAGAGACTCATCTGCTATCCAAGACAAGCCCAGCTTCCCAGTTGTTCTTCCCACAGGGTATGTCTGCCCTTTGGACCTTCAAGCATGCCCGAGAATGCACCCTCCCTAATTAATCTAACCTCAGAGATGACCAAGGAGTCGGCCAGAAGCTTGATCTAATAGAAGAAATTGTGAGATGGCTTCAGTGTCAGCCCAAGCATCAGTGCCCTGAAAATTCATCCTGGGCCTGAGGTTGTGAAACATCTTCCAGAGCAAGCACAGAAGGTTCTGGACCCCATTGACCTGGAGAAACCTCGTTCTTGATCTCAGCACTCCCTGAAGAATCCTGCACTGGGACAACAGTATTTCTGGGGGCTCTTCCTCTGATGGGTTCCTTCTGTCCCTGGGACTCTCATCTTCTATTTTTATTTAAAAATAATAGAAATGGAGCCAGCCCCATAGTCTAGTGGTCAGATGGTCAGATCACACATGGCTGACCATGGTTCAAATCCTGGCCCTTGAAAAACCTGCCCAGTATGTGTGTATGCATACCCCACATCCCAACAAGATGAAGAAATGGAGGAGAAGGCATGAGCACACCCCATTGGGGTGGGCAATTTCTCAATTCCCTTTCTCTCTCTCTCTATTTCTGTTCAACAATTTTAAAAAACAAAATAGGAAAAATATGTTTTTAATTTAAAAAATAAATAAATAAGCAAATAATGAGAATGAATGAATTCCACTGACTCCTCTAAAATAGAGAGCCGCCGCATCACTCAAGCCTGCTCTACTTTCCCCACCAACAGAGTTCGACCTGGTTTGTATCAAAAACCTTGAAGGCACAGAGTGGGGAAAGAGCCCTGGGGAGAGAATATGTTCTCACAGAAAGCAGTAGTATTTCAACCTCCCCCACACTCTCCAAAGGCGAAAACGTTCACAGACCTTCCCACCGGTCCTGCCCTCACAGCCACCACCCTCCTGACTCTGGAAGCCCTAAAGCCCAGTAGAACTTTCTCTCCTCCGTTTGTCCTGATGGGGGCACGAGTATGCCCTTGTGAATCTGAAAGAAAAGCTCTGAAAACTCAGCTAGGAGTGAGGAGCCAGAGTGTGCGGCTACCGGAGAGCAAGACATTAATAACACACTTGTTGGTTGATTGGTTTAATTATTTCCAGTGATTTCGTATTTTTAAATGTATTTACATACAATCACTGTACATCTTTACAGCGTACAATATGTTTTTTCCCAGCACGAACACAGTGCATGTTACTCCAGTCAAATACAGCGCCATATGCATTATCATCAGCGACCATTTTTCATTTTGTATCTATGAAACCCATTGTTTTTCCCTGATCCCCTCCCTCCTACCCACCACACTTATTTTTTAAAGGAAAAGAATGGGGGGGGGAGGAAGGATGCAGCTCCCAGCATAGATGAAGAAATGGGCCATTTAAGCTCCCAAGCCTGAGGCTAGGACCATCCCTATGTAGTCACGTATGTGTATACACATGCATGTATGTGCATCTCACGGGGACCCAACCACCCGTTTGCATGCACTCGTGTTTACGGAGCTCACGGGACAAGTCCTCCTTCTTCCTTGCACTTCAGTGGGTGACATTCTCCTGAAGTTAAATGAGTCTATTTCTGACACCACTCCCTGCTCCATCTTCGAAGGCACCTCCCTGGGGTCACTTTTATAATTTCTAAACTCCTTCCCAAATCTCAACTTCCTATGTTTTTACATCCAGATTTCCTTCCATCCCTTCATACTCTCATTTTTCTGGGACACAGGGAGAGTCCAGTCATTTTCCCCTCCCACTCAAACATCTTTTGTAGGCTCTATTAAAAAAAATAAATAAATAAAAAATAAAAAAAAAAAAAAAAAAAAAAACAGAGAGCTGGCTAGACTGAGCAAAGCTGAAAATTCGGACTCTCTCTTGGTCACCGCTTGTGGGACTCGCTATTGACTCCCAGAGCTATGCCCACATTGGGCAATCTCAGGCGAATGGGTCCCTGTGGCCCCAGCCCCTTCCCTCCACCCTCAGCAGACCAGCTTCTCCCTAAGCTCCTTGGAAATCCACCCCCTTCCTCAGCTGGCTTCTCAGAGAAATCCAGCACATTGACACCAAACTCAACACAACTTTCAACTTTTTTTTAAAGAGGGAAAGCTGCTTTCATTCCCATGTGAACTTAAAGAAAAACCTTTGGGGACTCTTTGCTAGAGAGGTGTGATTTTCCTTCTCACCCTCTGAGAAACTTTCCGAATGCACGGTAGAACTGTGGAGCAGTGGCCAGGCAGAGAGAGAAGAGTTAAATCAAGCCCAGACCTCAGCAATCTGTGTTCAATTTTGATAAAAATCTCTCTCCCTCTCCCCCACTGCCCCCCTTCTTCCACCGCTCAGCTCAGACACGTCTCTTTATGTTGTGAGCTTGCATCTTGTTTGGGGCACCGCACGCGGCACTCCCAGAGAACCTGGCACGTCCCCCAACCGTGGGCACCAGTGGCAGGAACATCCATCCCACTCCCGGGGCAGGGCTGGACACAGGGCCACCACCTCCTCTTTTTAAAAGAAAAGAAAAAAAAATTACCTGCCACCAGACCGATCCTTCCTTCCCCAGTTAAGGCAGGGTCCCCAGGCCTGGTGAGGTCAGGGCCAAGGCACCCGCACCACAAGAGGCTGGGCTGGAGCCACAGGGGCTGGGAGGCCAGTCCAAGCTGGCCCCCCTTGCTGGGATGCTCCTTCCCTGGCCCACGGGCCCACTGCGCTGAGAACAAGAACCCCACGGCTGCCTCTGCCCTGCCTGCTGGCCCGGGGCCAGGCCTGCAAGTGGGAGCAGGGGGCTTGCGAAGACTTCAGAACACACAAGGGAAGGCGCAAGCTGAACCAGCGAGAAAAGCCACTACCAAAAAGTTGTCAGGGGGGAACTGTCTATGTTTGTCCACTTGTGACAACACGGAGTCAGATTTCAAAGCCACAAAAAAAAGTTTTTAAAGTTTTCCAAAGACATTTCCTGTGTCCAGATGTGCCAGGACAGACACACACGCAAACACGCAATCACACTCGTTCTTTCTCTCTCTCTCTCTCTCTCTCTCTCTCTCTCTCTCTCTCTCTGTCTCTCTCTCTCACACACACACACAACACACACACACACACACACACACACACACACACAGACAGCCCATTCGGTGTCAGCTCCGCGGCTTCTGCAAACACTTTGGAGAAACAAAACAGCCAGCCTGTGGAGCTGCTGCCTCCCAAGTGCCCGCTTAGCATTCTCCAAAAGTGGAGGGGAGAGAAGGGTGGACGCGCTCCCGGCGCCGCCCCAGCCCGCAGAGCGCTCCCAGCCGTCCGCGCCACTTACCCCAGAGCCCCGGCGCCCGCC
>NW_006159716.1:4887203-4888977 GCF_000334495.1 Tupaia belangeri chinensis
CCGCCGCTCTCTCCCGGCCCGGCCGCGCTCCCGCCCGCCCCCCGCTCTGACGTCAGGCGTCTTGGAGCGGGATATTTATGGCAAGGATACTCTGAATTTTCCCTAGGTAGAGTTCTGATTGCAGTTTCCTGGGATTTCAGGCAGGGCGAGGCACACAATGAGGGTGGCTGTTCCCCACTCTGGCGAGGAGCCTTCTCCGGGCTCCCAGTTTTGGAAACATGTAAGGTCAAGGAGGCCAAAGCAGCCACTTGGGCAGTAGGGTTCTCCTCCGCCCCTGCTCTGGGCCATGGGCAGAAGGCCTGATCTGAACTCAGCTTAGGCAGTGCTGGTGTCCCTTCCTCAGCAGTGTGTCCCAGGAAGGTGCTGGGGGACAGGAGAGGAGCCCGGTACCACGGAACAGCTAGCTGGGAGTGCTGATCCACACCCTAACAACTTTTCCATTTCATTTTGGGGAGTGTGTATATATATATAATTTTTTTAAAAAAAAGTTTATTTTTATTAAATTATGTTCCACACTCCCTGCCTCTGTATAGCTCTTCCAGCTCCGTGCCAGTCCATTCATCTTACTCCATTGCTTATATACAGTTTGAGCCCTTTACAATAGCTCTCATTCATACTTTGAAAACTAGCTTTTAATTTTATTTTTTTAAACATGATTGTGGTCCATCTCCACGACTGGATTGGAAATTGCCTTGGTCAAGAGCAACTCTCTCCTCCATGATTGGCCACACCCTCAGGATGCAGAATTGATCTGCTCTATTTCCTCCACACACTTAGGCGTCTCTCTATAAGCCAATGTACCGGCCCCCCATGACATGAACAGCTTTGTGGATGTTCATATCTGGATCCCAGTAGTCTTCCATTTCTCCACCTAGCGGAGAGGCCAAAGGAAATGGCTTGGTTTAGGGACATCCTTCCAGAGAAAAAAGGATTGCAGTGTTCCTTTCCTTCAGGGTTCCCAAGGATTGGAGAAAGAACTTAAAAATTATACACATGTGAAGCAAATTACTCATATGGTTAGATAACATTACTAAGTTTTCAACTCTGCATTAATGTAGGGGGCATGGGTAATTAAAATGATCATTAAAATTCAACCACAGTGAATTTCTGTTAGCCTAGATGGAGTAGGGAAGGTTTGTGTTAGCCATAGTGACAGTGCAGAGGAGGCTCAAGGACTTTTAATGTGTTTACCTCCTTGTTAGCAGTTGGTTAGGAGTGACTGCCAGATAATGCCAAGTCTTGGGGTTGGGCCACTTGGTAGGGGACAGCCAAGCTGTTTTGATCAAGCCACAGAGAACCCAGGAGCCCTGAAGTTAGGTCACTGCTCGGCTGCCCTCCTCAGCATTATACGCCATGACCATCTTCCTTTATCCCCATCCTCATATCAAGGCTTGGCAAGGTGAACTCTCTCTGCTATAGATACTGTGAACTGGCTTCCCAGAAGCAATTGACGAATTCCTTTTCCCTTGCTTTCTTCAGCTGAAGAAGCTGAACATCTACAATGTGCACCATTTCAGATTCCCTAGTAGCTTGAGCTAGCTATTGACGAGACCAAGATGGGACCAATGAGGTTGTTATTCAGAAAGCAGGAATCAACTTCCACAAAAAGTCATTAAGAGAAATTCAGGTTCAGATAACATGTCTTTTGACATTGTTATTCCTCCTTACCCCATTTCTTCACTCCTGGAACACAGATATGATGCGTGGAGAGGCTGCAGCCATCTTGCAATCTTGAGAACAAAAGCCATTCACTTAGAGATGGTAAAGCAGGAAT
>NW_006159716.1:4889008-4921530 GCF_000334495.1 Tupaia belangeri chinensis
GTAGAAGGAGTGGAGGCCCTAGATACCATCTATCTAGGAAGTGGCTACACCTTCCTTTGATCTCTTTTATTTTTAATTTTTTTTTTTTTTTGGAGAGGTTTTTGCCATAGGGCACTCACCAGACAGACAGAGAGAGACAGAGGGACAGAAAGTGAGAAATCACCCCCCAGGGGGCATGGCCACGCCACAATCCCTTCTCCTCCATTCTCCTCTCAGGATCTTGGGCATGCACGCACACTCATGCGTGAGCTTTAAGCCACCGAGTCCGAGACACAAACCACAGTCAACTACATGGGAGTCCAGCGACATAGCCATTACACAAACTACTGGTCCTATCTTCCTTTGATCTCTTGTTAGGTGAGAAAAATAAACTCTGTGTTTAAATTATTATGGTTGAATCTTCTGTGTTTATGGCTACATAGATTCTTATCTGACACACTCTTGTCAATCTGCCAAAATATAATTTTGGGGAAATTACCGAGCATTGAAAATGACAATTATCTTTAACCTGATAACTTGTACTTGAATAATCCTTTCTAGTTTCTAACACCCTAATGGTCATTTTCATTATCCATGCCCCCTACATTGATGCAGAGTTGAAACCTATTCACACACTTCTCTTCAGAGCCTCACAAGTTTAGTAATTATCACTGTAACTTGCATTTTTTTTTACATTAAAAAAAGAAGACAGATCTGCTAAATGTCCTGCCTAAGATCAAACAGTCAGCAAATAAGGCACCTTGGACCCTAACCAAGTTCTTCTTGCTCCAATTCTATATATTTCTGTAACACCTTTGATAATAAAATAAAGCCCAATGAAGAATCCACATTCCTCCTAAGTCAGTGTAAATTCTATTTAATTCAACTAAGATAAAAACAGATTGCCAGTAAATTCTGGGACTGGAAAATACCACAGTTGACTTGGACATTAAATCCAGTCTGCTGTCTCTCCTCAGTCCCTGGCCTCTCCAGCTATCTACTGACATCCTGCCCTAAATTCCTGCAGCTACTCCTTTGTAAGGTCACATGAACTTTTAGGTGAATATTCGGTCTTATAAATTTTTTTTATTGCCATAGGATGCATGCATTCTACACAGAGAGACAGTGAAAGGGAAAGTGAGAAATCACTCACCCACTATAGGGGTATGGAGGAGGGCAAATGACCATGCTGCAATCCCTTCCCTCCATTTTCCTCTTTTGGGCACACACGCACATGTAATCAGCATGGTGTTTAAGCCACCAGGTCTGAGACTTAAGTTGTGATGGGTCATGTGGGAATCTAGCACCTTAACCACCGCATCACCTGCTGACCCCAATCTTGTCACTCTTCATTCTCACATAATTCAAAATGCTTAGACCACCCCTTTCTTGAAGCACTCCTT
The DNA here is from genome assembly GCF_000334495.1 of Tupaia belangeri chinensis. Classification (NCBI taxonomy): domain Eukaryota; kingdom Metazoa; phylum Chordata; class Mammalia; order Scandentia; family Tupaiidae; genus Tupaia; species Tupaia belangeri. Next base: position 4,890,391 of record NW_006159716.1, read on the forward strand.
TCTCCCATGGACATCACTACAACTGTGGTTTCCCTTTTTGGTTTCTGTCCTACCACATGGATGTTGATATGCTCTGGGAATCTGTCAACAGCCCTCCTTAGAAATGGAGGGAGGAAGTCATGATGAAGGCAGGAACAGAAGAAGTGAGGCTGACGAGCAATAGAATTTTCCAGGTCAAGGAGAGGGGAATTTCTATTCTTGCTTCAGTGATCTTATCCATGTTCTGTTGGGATAAGAAGCTAGTTCTTAAAAGTGCTAAAGAGCTGTTTATGAGGTTAGTGAGCCCTGAAGAGTCCATGAAGAAGGAATGGAAGAGGACACTCTCCAAGGTCTTCTAATTCACCCTTTAAACCCACTCCAATCTCTTACAGAGCCCTGACACAGGTGGGGATCTCTCCTATTCTCAAGATTACCAGGTCCATCTCCTTTCACCTGCATATTCCAGAAATGTTTGCAGAATGTAGTCAGGTTCTGTGCAGTGCACTGCTCATCCAGAAAAGTGTGCCTGCTTGATACAAGAGCCTCAAATAGGTCATGAAGTTTGGCCTGGCATCCAAAGCCCACTATGGACTTTCAAGGTCCAGCCTATAGGAGGCTTCATCAAGGTCCTTCTGGCTCAACTCCCTCTCCAGGGGTAGAACTCCTGGCCTAGACCACATGGATCATAGCAGCACTCAGTAAAGACTTTTTTTTTTTCTATTTTTTTTGGAGAGGTTTTTGCTATAGGGTACGTGCGCTCGCCAGACAGAGAGATAGAAAGCGAGAAATAACCCCCTAGGGGGGATGGCTATGCCGCAATCCCTTCTCCTCTATTCTCCTCTTGAGATCTTGGGCACACACGCACATGTGCCCCACGTGAGTTCAAGCCACCGGGTTCGGGACGCGAACCGCAGTCAACTATGTGGGAGTCCAGCGACATAGCCATTACGCTAACTGCTGGTCCCAGTAAAGATTTTTTGAAGAACCTCATGATATGTCATCTAATCAATACTAGGCTCTCTGTGAATAACTATGCTTCCCCTGATTTACTGACATGAGCTATTTAAAGACAGTGAACAAAATTCAACTGGCAGAATCATAGACCTTTAGTTAAATCCCCAGCTCTGCCTCTCACTGCTATGACTTCAGCTTGGAGGTAACTTTCTCATGCATAGTGTTTGTGATGGTTAATTTCATTTATCAACTTGTCTGGGCTATGGTGCCCAGATACTTGGTAAAACAGTATTATGGATGCTTCTGTGAAGGTTGTTCTTTTTTTTTTTTTTAGGGGGGGGAGGGTTTGAGATGAACATTGAATCTGTGGACATTGAGTAAAGCAGATTACCCTCCATAATATTGGTGAATCTTATCCAATTAGCTAAAGGCCTTAATAGAATAAAAACTAACTTTTCCCCTCACCCAAGCAGAAAGGATTTCTATCACAAAGTTGACTTGGGACTCGATCTGCAGCTCTTTCCTGAGTCTTCAGCCTGCTGGTCTGCCCTGAAGATGTTGGACTCACCAAGTCTTCACAATTGCATGAGCCAGTTCCTTAAAATCTCTTTCTCTCTCTCCCTCTCTCCATATATATGTATACACCACATCCTGTTGGTTCTATTTTTCTGGAGAACCCTGACTAATAAATAATGTGCTCTTCATTGATAACATGGGATGAAGATCATTCCATCCCAAAGTAGAGTTGTAAAGGTTCAATGAGGCAAGGTGGATTTAATGTCTCTCCCTCTGGTGAGTTATCTTAAGACGGAGGAGAAATCACTCAGAACTTTGAAGTCTCCCTGATCCTACCACTTAGGCTGTGAAAATCAACATGCTGACCCTCTGGCCTGTTCAGAGAGATGCTGCTCTCCACTATCCAGGGGCCTGTTAATGCCTAGAAGGCAGACCTAGTTCAGCACAGACACATCACACATCAGGTAATTTGATCATGAGCCTATCCTGCTTCTCTCACTTATAATAAGGAATATAATCTCCACTGTTTAGGACAAGACTCCTGAACTCCTAGAACCTAACAGGAACTTCCAAAAATATGACCAAAGAGAGAGAGAGAGAGAACATAGTTACCTCAATTTCTTCCTGAAAAATACCTACCAGTAGGACATGAACTGGCTGTCACAGTAGCTTGAAGAAATGTTATGTTCGTATCATCATTGTAGTGTAAGTAGAAAAACCTCAGAATAGGGCATCGGAAAACCCTGGTTTCTAATCTCAGCTCTGCTCTCATAACTAAGAGCATCTTTTAGCTTCTTTGCAAGTTACAGATTAATACAAAGATCAATCCCAATACAAAGATCAATCCCACGATGCTAGAGTGAGGATTAAATGACTAAATATTTGTACTTTACTGATAGCCATTCTTTTTATATGCCTCTTCTCTTTTCTGCCCTCTTTCCCATCACTAACCCCCACCCACCCAATACACACTACTTCCCTGTTAGTTAATACCGAGAACGGACTTACCATTAACATGCAATTCCCCAGGTTCCTGGCACCCAGCTCTCTACAAACCTCTCTGCCCAGAGTTAAGAACTCTCTCCCCTGGCTCTGACATGACCACACCAAATACGCAGTGATTGGAAAATTGCCCCATAAAGGCCGTCTCCTTCCAAAGCGCAGGACTGCATTTTTGAGAAGCCTTCTCAGGTTGTTTGCAGTGGCTTTGAGGATCGGCCCTGCTGCCTTGCCTACGTCAAAACCCTAAGTGTTTAACCACAAGACACACAATCCTGGGACATCCTGGCGGCAGCCCTCCACCCCCACAGCGAAGCAAGCCACGCGTGTGTCTAATCTGGTATGTGGCCCCCACCAGATGCCAGGAAGGCAAACTTTAGTCCACCATACCTGGCCAGATGTGGGATGGAATAGCACAGAGGAGAGTATGTGAGTGGGCAGGAAAGAGAGGGGGAATTCTTTCCTGACAACTCCCCCCGACACACATACACACCACATTGCCTAGATACTTCATGATCAGAGGCCAAGGTTTTCAGGCTAGAGAAGGCAATACTGCTATAGCCGCCACCGTTTATATTCTTTCTGGAGCCAGAGAACTTGCACTTGCACTGTCATGATCACATATATACTCACTTTAACTAACTCAAAAACCTTTGAAAACTAATGCTCATGGTGAAGTGCTCCAGTCAAGCTTCTGAGTAAAATTATATTTTGGAATATTTAAAAGAAAGAAATTTCCCCAATGGATCTATATTGGAAGTAAGGGTGGGTAAACACACATACTTTATCCCATTGAAAAATAATTTGAGACCACTTGCAATGTTCAGGTCTATGTGTCTTTGAAATGGCATATGTATGTGTGTGCAACCGAGCAAAGACTTCTGTAAGACTGAGGGACTTCGGGAGAAGCAAGACACGTTTCATCATTTGGTGGTTTTGTCTTTAAAAGGAAAATATCTTAAAAATGGTAAAGTGATGATGTTAGGAATCTGTTCTTAATTACCACTCCGTAACTTGGCAATCTGTTTTATCCCATTCATTTCTTTTGGAAAGTTCTCAGCAAACTCTTCAGCTGTGTGTACACAATCAAACGCACAGATATAAAGAAAGAGAAAACTCACCCTGGATGCCCTTGGAAAGAGCACAGGACGTTTGCACACTTAACTCTTACTTCTGTGTGTTAAATATTCATAAGCACAGATTCTTAAACGGGGATCAGGGCTGGTGGGGGTTCATAAACACCCAGTGGGTTTGTTTGCTACATAGCTGTGGTTTGGGATCCTAGTGTGGAGATCTTTCTTACTTTCTTTAAAAGAGGGAAAAGGGGCCAGCAGGTGGCATGGTAGTTAAAGTGCTGGACTCCCACATGGTCGACAAAGGTTTGAGTCCCTGACCTGCAGCTTGCTTTCTTGCTTTCTCTCTCTCTCTCTCTCTCATGCACATGTGCCCTGTGGCAAATATTTTTAAAATAATAACCCTTATGAATAAGTAAAATTAAATGAATAATTATTTAAAAAATGAAAAATAAATGAGGAAAGAGATGCAAAGAAACCCTCTGCTAACACTTTTGTCCATTCAGTCTTACTAAGTTCCAGATGATGTTGTAAGCACTGCATATTCAAGACGAATAAAATGGGCTTCCTGTCCTTCAGGGATTCATAGTCTAGTAGAGAGACCAAACAATAAAGTCTAGTATATTCAGTTTAAAACAGTAAAAACACATGAAATGTTCAGTATTGCCATGATTAGGAAGAGGTGAAGCATCACAATAACACATTGCCTCGCTTTAGGGACTTCGCTGAATGAGAAAGAAAATACTGCCCTTTCCATTGTTACTCTCCAGACCAGTATTTCCAATTTTCTCCTGGAGAATGCTAATCCCTTTCAATGGTTTGTCAAAAAAGTTAGAAAGAGGGATTGTCATGATGAAATCTGTTTGATTCAAACTATATGTTCTTCTTCGTTTGTTTGTTCATTTGCTGGAGACAGAGAAACGTAGCAGGGAATGCAAGAAAGCAACCCACCCCGCCCCCGCCCCCAGGAAATGATCATGCTGCAATTTCTTTTCCTCCATTTCTCTCTCCTTTCAGAATTTTGGGCACATACATCCCTGGCATGTGGCCAGTACTCCCTGGGATTTTTTTTTTTTTTTTTTTTTTTTTTTTTTACTGGCTGCCAGGTCTGATACTTAAACTTGCAGTCAACTATGTGGGATCCAGCTACCTTAATCAACAGGCCACAGGCTGGCCCTAAAAATTACGTATTTTATACCCCACCCACCCCTCGAAATGGTACAGAACATGCTAGCATACTGAAGGTGTTTTTTTTGTTTTTTGTTTTTTGTTTTTTTGAGAGGTTTTTGCTATAGGGCGCATGCGCTCACCAGACAGACAGAGACAGAGAAACAGAAAGCGAGAAATCACCCCCCGGGGGGGATGGCCACACTGCAATCCCTTCTCCTCCATTCTCCTCTCGGGATCTTGGGCACAAACTCACACGCGCCCAGCATGAGTTTAAGCCACGGGGTCTGGGATGCGAACCACGGTCGACTACATGGGAGTCCAGCGACATAGCCATTACGCTAACTGCTGGTCCCCATACTGAAGGTTTTGAGAATACCTTCAGCAGAAAAGATCTGCCTAACTTTGCTTAATGCAGTATTCCCCAAGGTTATTTCCTCGAGGGATCCATTTTTCACATAACATCTATGAACATCCCATAATTTTAAGAAACATTGTTTAGTCTGAAGGGGACCAGAAAAAGTCTCTAAAAATAAACACAAGTGTAACAGGATGCTGTATTGGAAATTTTAACGAGACAGCAAGATACAATAGATAACATAAAATAACGTTTCAGAGTGAGAAAGAGATTTTTTGAAAGGGGATATCCAGGAGCCACTTTCATGTCTGCAAAGCTCCCTTCCTACGAGTAGTATATAAAATGAATTGGAAGTGTGGAGGTTAAGAAAGAATGTTTTGGAAGAGGATTTTTTAGAGACATGCACTGAATTTCTTTACCCACCTTCAGTGATGATACTTCAGGGGATAACCCAAGGACCTCTCTAAGTGTTCCCTAAACTGGGAAATGGCAGACATGGCTGGACTCCAGTATGGAAACCTAAAGACTAGAGACACAGATGGTGAATTGATTTGGTGGTGGATTAAAGGAAAGTAATTGTTTTGTTGAGGAAGACTGGCACCCCTTGAGCTTGCCAAGATAATGACAAATACATTTCCTGAGCATCATTTGTAGGCCACATGAGAGAGAAAGTGAGCCATTGTTATATCTTATCCAAAAAGAGTACTTAGAAGAATCGTGGGACCAAAGTATCAAGAATTGGTGTGAAGTAGACCATTAGAAAAAAATCAAACCAAGTGGGAGGGGGGGAAAGTAGCTGAAGGAAGAGAATGTGCAGCCAGTGTCAAAAGAGTTTCAGTGACAGAGGCCCATTTGAATAGTCTGAAAAACCCACCAACAACCTCATAAGAGAAAGAGTCTGACAAAGTAATTTTACAACTAGAGCAGTCATGTAAAAGCGTCCCTTTAGAAAGAGAAACTTCTAGTTGTGGCTGAGTAGAAAAATTAACAAAACATACCATCCCAAAGCAACTATAAATCTGTATATAATGGACAAATACAACCATTTCCACACTCTAAAAATCAAAGGCATATAACAATCTGAGAAATGTTTCTACTTTTAAATTGCTAAACTTTGGGTAAGAATAATAGGACTCTGGTGTTCTGGTTTCAGGATGAGTTAAAACACTGCACTGTAATGTACAAGGGTAACCCTGAGGATACTAAGCTTATAAATTAAAGCAAGAATGTTAGGGGGAAAAAAAAAAACCTGAACTCAGCAATTTGTTAAAATGCTTGTTTGTTTGTTGAATTGAAACATAAACTTTTCTCCTTTCCTTTTTTTTCTATAAGGCGTGTGCGCTCACCAGACAGAGAGAGAGAGACAAAGAGACAGAAAGCGAGAAATCACCCCCCAGGGGGGATGGCCACGCCACAATCCCTTCTCCTCCTTTCTCCTCTCGGGATCTTGGGCACATACACGCACCCAGCATGAGTTTTAAGCCACCAGGTCCGGGACGTGAACCACGATCAACTACATGGAAGTCCAGCGACATAGCCATTACGCTAACTGCTGGCCCCAAGTTTTCTCCCTTCCTGACCTTTCTGGAATTGGAAAATATTTGTGAATATTCTTATTTTGTGGCAAAATGGTTATTTGCACAAGTTCAGTAATACCTGTTACCTTGTGTCAGAAATTGGAAATACTCATATGTCCAGGGTTTTGACTGGAATGTCATATCTGAAGATATGACCAGAAAGTTATGGATCTAAGGTAGATCTCAAGAAAGCCAACAGAAGCTCTTGGAAAGATTGCCTGGCACTGTAAACAGTTCTGCCTGGCAGAAAGGATTACAGAAGCCATATGAGAGAATTCATACCATAATGACCTGGACTTTTCCAGCCCAACATTGTAATCAGTAGGTATTGCAAAGAGCAGCCACAACCAGATGATTACCTTGAGGAAGATTTTGAAAGAAGAAAAAGAGACTGATCTTAGTTAACAGATGGTAAGCCACTTGGTAGGCAGGGCTGAACTGAAAAGGTTTATGTGTGAATTGCATGCTGAGTGTTTGCTTTTCAACAGTTTGAGTAGTTGAAATGTAAATATTTTCTCAAAAATATTTAAAACCCTACTGTCTCTGTTATTAGAGTCACAAATAAAATTACAATAAATATTTTGAAAGTTATCTTTAAAATTGAGTTTTTTGAAATTTTGAAGGTTGTTTATCTATTAACTGTCAAGGACTATGGAGCATGAGCAAAAATTTTTGACATGTAAAGTAAATGCTTGTGGGAAAATGTAAAAAAAAATTTTTAAAAGAGTAACTTAACTGACAACATAAAACAAAAGACCATCAGCAAACTACTCAAAAACAAACAAACAAAACAAAACAAAACAAACTGAGTTGAGCCATCAGTATCTGCATACTGTAGATTTCATAGATTCAGCCAAAGCAAGTTACAAAACAAGCAAGCAAATGAACAGCAACCTTCGGGGGGATCAAACTGAGAATCTAAAGTTGCTACAATCTAAACATATATCTAAAATGTCATTTTTTAAAACAACAACAAAAGTACAAGGTATGCAAATAGGTAATTATGACCCATGAGAAAGTAAAACACAGTCGATAGAAGTTGTCTTGAGTATCTTCAAATGCTGGATTTAGCAGCCAAAGGCTTAGAAGTAGTTATGCATATGTCTAAAGAACTAAAGAGAGCAATGTTTAAAGAATGAAAGGAAAGAATTACAAAGATGAATCAATAAACACAGATTGTCAATTAAAACACAGAAAAGATTAAAAAAACACAATAAAATCTCTGGAGTTGAAAAATACACCTAAATGAAAAATCCATTAGTGGAACTCAGTAAAGATTCAAGATGGCAGAAGAATCATTGAGCTTTAGTATAGATCAGCAGAATTTGCCAATTTGAAGAATAGAGAAAAAAATGAAGAAAATGAAAGGACACTCTGAGTCTTGTGGGACAACAGATAATGTGTCAAAATTAATATAACAGAAGTCTTAGGAGAAAGGAAAGAAGTAGAGACATGAAAAAAAAATTGGGACCAGTAGATGGCATATTAATTACGTTGCTGAACTCCCACAGAGTCGACCACAGTTTAAGTCACGGGCCCAGCAGCTTGAAACTCATGCTGGGCGTGTGTGCGTGCATGCCTCAAATCCCAAGAGGCAAATGGAGGAGAAGGGACGGTGGCATGGCCATCACCTCTGGGTGGGAGGAGGGATTCTTCGCTTTGTCTCTCTATCTCTGTCTCTCTGGTAAGCACACACACCCACACACACAAAGCTCTCACTCTAAAAAAAATCTGAAAACATAGTAGCATAAAATTTCCAAATATCGGGACCAGCAGTTAGCATAATGGCTGTGTTGCTGGACTCCCATGTAGTTGACCATTGTTCAAGTCCCGGACCCAGTGGCTTAAACTCGCTCCAGACGCATGTGCGTGCATGCCCAAGATCCTGAGAGGAGAAGGGAGAAGAAGGGATTGTAGTGTGGCCATCCCCACAGGGGTTGATTTCTCGCTTTCTCTGGGTCTCTCTCTGTCTTTCTGGCGAGCACACGGACCCTATAGCAAAAACCTCTCCAAAAAAAGAAGACAAAAATTTCAAAATATTGATGAAAATCTTTACTCACTAATTTAAGAAGCTCAACACAATCTAAGTGGGACAAACATAAATTAATTCTGCTTAGACATATCATACTCAAAAACTTCAAAAATTAAGAGAAAAATCTTGAAAGAAGCAAAGGAAAAATTACTCACAGAGAGCATCAATATAATTGATGGCTGATAGCTCATCTGAAACAATGGAGACCAGAAAGTAGTGCAATGACAGAAAAACAATTGTTGAAGACTTCAATATCTAATTCTCAATAATTGGTTATTAGTCAGTAAGTCAGCAAGGATATAGAAGACACATACATCTCTATCATCAACTTGACATAACTAAAATTGTGTGTGTGTGTGTTGTGTGTTGTGATTTTTTTATGGCATAGTACATAGTCTTTACTGGAGAATGTTTCAGAGATATGCACACACACATACACACATAGCCATAAAACCAGCCTCAAAAAATTTGAAAGAATTGAAATCATGAAAGTATGGCAATTGACCACAAAGGAATTAAATTCTAGAATAATAGCCAAAAGAAATCTAGGAAAACCCCCAAATATTTGAAAAGTAAACAACACATTTCTAAATGTTCATTGATTAAAAGACTCAGTTTCATGAAGATGGCCTTTCTCCCCAGATGGATCTATATGTTCATTGCACTCCCTATCAAAATCTCAGCAGATATTATGGTTTCTGTGTGTGTGGGTGTGTGTGTGTGTGTTTGTTTTGTTTTAAGAGGTTTTTGCTATCGGGTGCATGCACTCACCAGAGAGACAGAGAGACAGAAAGCGAGAATCACCTCCCCAGGGGGGATGGACATGCCACAATCCCTTCTTTTCCATTCTCCTCTTGGGACCTTGGGCACGCACGCACACGTGCCTGGCTTGAGTTTAAGCCACCGGGTCTGGGATGCAAACTGTGGTCGACTATATCAGAGTCCAACGATATAGCCACTATGCTAACTTCTGGTCCCATACGTTCGTTTTTTATTTGTTTTTGTTTTTGTTTTGGCAAAGAGAGAATTAGGGAGCTTATTGTAATAGGACTGGGCCAGCCTGTGGCCTTGTGGCTAAGGTAGCTGGATAGAAAGTGGCTGGCACCACAGTTTGAGCCCTGGACTTGGCAGCTTGAAAAATATGCTGGACATGTGTGCATGCATACCCAAAGTCCCAAAAGGAGGGAGAAATGGAGAAGGGATTGTGGCATGACCATTCCCCACGGGGCAGTGTTTTTCTCTTTCTTTCTCTCTCTCTGTCTCTCTTTCTCTCTGGTGAACACACCCTCTGGCAAATTTTTAAAAAAGAAAAGAAAAAAATACAATGGACATAAAATAAGCAAAACAAATTTTAAAATGAAGAACAAAGTTAAGAGATTTATACCACATGATTTCAAAACTTAACACAAGACAGTGTGTTTGGCATAAGTTCAGGCATATAGAATCTATATATGATGTATCTTACAGATCAATGGAATAGAACTGAAAGTTCAAAAGTAAAACTTTACATTTCTGTACAATATATTTTTGACAACTCCATGGGAAAATGATTGTTTTTTTCAACAAATGATGCTGAGACAATTGGAAATTCCACAAGAAAAAAAATGAACTCAAATAGATTATAGACGGACTTAAATGAAAGAATTAAAACTAAAGTTTCTTAAAATAAATTTTTAAAAAATCTTTGTAACCTTGAGTTTAGCAAAGATTTCTTGGTTATAACACCAAAAACACAATCAATTAAAGAAAAAGAATGATAAAATGGACTTAGTCAATATTTAAAACTTTTACATTTCAAATAAAATACAGTGCAAATGAATAGATAAACCATATTTGAATAAAATGTTTGCAAATCATGTCAGATTGATCATCTCACATAGTCCTTCCTTCATTTGTTGAGCCCTGACATGAAGGACACAAGAAGTCCAGAGGGACATCTCTACTCCAGTGTAATGGAGTTACTGCTATGCTGGATGCATTCCTTCTTTGAACACTAAGCTCTTCAGATAAGAAGAGCCCAAAGATGCAGGGATAAGACGCAAAAGTTTCACTAGTGGTATCACTAGTTATAATTGAGAGAGAACACACTCCATTCGCACTCCTTGGTTACATGATGCCTGAATCCTGACTATAGAAGAAAGACTACTTGTATTAATCAGTGTTTCTCCATTAATAGAATCAACAGAACGGATAGATGATTGATAGATAGATAGATAGATAGATAGATAGATAATTATGGAATTGGCTCACACAGTTACAGAGGCTGAAAAGTCCCACAGTATGCCATCTGCAAGCTGGATAACCAAGAAAACCAGTGGCGTAACTCTGTATAAGGCAGAAGACCTGAGAACCAGGGGAATCACTGGTGTGAGTCCTAGCGTCTGAGGGCCCAGGAACCAGGAGCTCTGACATCCAAGAGCAGGAGAATAAAATGTCCTAGCTCAAGAAGAGAGAAAGAGAATCCTCCCTTCCTCCCCCTTTTTGTTCTATTTGGGCCTTCAATAGAATGGATGATGCTTGCCCATGTGAGGTGAGAGATATTAATTAGGTCTTCTGATTCAAATGCTAAACTCTTTTGGAAACACCCTCACACAAACACAGCCAGAAAAAAAATATTCTGCTCACTATCTGGGCATCTCCTAGTGGGCACAAAAATAACCATCATAGCATTTCTTTCTGGGCTGGCTCAGTGGCACAGGGATAACTCATTGCTCAAGCAATGCTGGAACCATATGGAAGGTAACAGATAAGGTTCTCTGATCAGTATATGCTGAGCGTGTACACCCATGACCCTGGCTGGCTGGGAAGGCTGGAGGAGAAGAGTCATGACGTGAGATCCTCTTGAAGGCACTTGTCTTTCCTTCACTGTTAATTTCTGTCTCTCACTTTCATGAAAAGAAAGAAACTTTTAAAAAAATTGTTGACTGATTTAGGACATATACCTCACCCTATAGGACTCTGCCCCAGCTCTAGTATTGCCACCCAGCTAGTGCTATAATTGAATCTTCATAAAGCTATATCTGAAGCTACCACTCTCTGGTCAGCTACTTCAGGGTAATGGAGAACATGGTAAGAGAAGAGAATTCCATGAGCATAAACCCATCACTGTACTGTAAAATGTGTTACGTGGTCAGAAGTGGTACTCTGTGGAATACCATAAAAGTAGATAAAGGATGCTGTCAGTCAATGTACAATGTTTTTGCCAGAAGCATTGCAGGCAGAAGAAGTAAATCTGTGTCCAAAGAAAGTAAGTACTATAGTGGGAACAAAGAGCTGCTGCTTCCATGATGAAAGCAGTGCACTGTAATCTGTCTACCATCAGGTTGATTCCCCCAAGGAGCAGTGTACTAGCAAGGGCCCAGTGTTAGTCTCATCTTAGCAAATTGGACACTTAGCCATGGTCATAGCCAGCCCAGCCTTAGTGAGTGGGAGGTTGCATTGCTGAGCTCATGCCTAACTTCTATCCCTGCCACCAGGGCCAATTTGTTCAAGGCAACAAAGGCTAGATGGGGAAAAAGGCTCTGATCTTCAGAATGGATCATCTTGTGCCATATCATTAAGATCTAGCCCTGCTGAGGTCATTCTTTGATGAACACTCATATCCTGACTTTATGTATTCATTCAGAAAGGTTTATCTATTTACCTTTCCAGGCTTTCTTGTCAGTAATTTTCAGAGTTCTTGACCAAACCATTACCCACTATGCATGAACTAGCATAGATTCCAACTTTAGCCATCTCTTCTTCCAGGCACCAAAATATCTTTATCCACTAGAAGGATTTTCTTTCCTCAATGAACTTCAAGGACACCCTGGAGTGAGGCTATGATTTTGTGAGCATCCACCTTGGCTAGTGTCAGAATCTTATACACCAAGCCACAATTGTTTCTTCTGGTCAGCTGATTAGTTTAGACAAGTTCTCATTTGGGCCATAGGTGCAGCTTCAGAGGGAGCAAGCAATAGTAGAAACAGGACTGCCTGGGACTAGCAGTTAGCATAATGGCTATGTCGCTGGACTCCCATGTAGTGGACCATGGTTTTAGTCTCGGACCCGGTGGCTTAAACTCACGCTGGGCACGTGTGCATGCTGCCCAAGATCCTTAGAAGAGAATAGAGGAGAAGGAATTGCGGCATAGCCGTCCCCCCTAGGGGGGTGATTTCTCACTTTCTATCTCTCTGTCTCTCTCTTTCTGGAGAGCGCACACGCCCTACAGCAAAAACCTCTCCAAAAAAGAGAAAAGAAACAGGACTGCCTGCAGACATAGTTTATGGAATACAGAGCAAATATAAAAACCCTTGTTTAAAAAATGATTAAAAGCCTCAAGATGGTGAAGGAGAGCATTAACCCAAATGTGGGGCCTTTCTGTGCACAAGGCCTGTGAGGGCTAAGTTACACACCCATGAAGCTAGCCCTGAGCAGGACCTTGGCATTGGGGCCACTTGCTCATGCCACATGTTTATGCTTTTGGACCTGATAATTGAACTCAATTGTATGTGTGCTACTCTCTTTCATTTATGTGTGCGTACTCAACTTTATGGTTTAATGTGTTAGACAACTAATACCCAATTTATGATAGGCTTCTCAGTTCACATGGCAACTTGGTGGCTCATGGTCAAGTGTTTAGCCTCTACTAGAGCCCACAAGCAAACCAAAGAGATTTCTCAAAGGAGAAGAGTTACTCATTTACTCACACAAAATGATATATCTCTGCTCAAAATCCTAATGGTCTGTGCCGTGATTAACTCAAGGCCTGGCAAAGGCTTCATAAAACATCCCAAGATATCACAGACAGGTCAAACACTGATTATGTCAGGCCATACAGTCCCCATGGCAAAGCAAATTGTATGGCAGCCCAGATCCATTAAAGTGTCTTCTCTTGTCCTGGGTTCCATTTAAAACCTATGCTAGCATGAGCTGAGAAATTATAAAAGCTATATCCTTCAACCAGGGGCCACAAGGGTGCCCACAAAGCATAAAAGACCAGAAACTATGGAGAGATCTCTGTAACTCCACTATCACCAAAGAAAAGTCACTCCAGAGTCATGGTCTATTGATGCTTGGTGAGTAGTATTGGATTTCTTGAGCAGAAAAGTTGTTGAAAGTCTAGAAGTCTATATAGTACAGTGGTTAAGATTGAGGATTCTGGAATTGAACTGCAGAAATCTTGTATCCAAATCTAAGCTTCATCCCTTTCAAGCTAGATGACTTTATCTCTCCAAGTCCCAGAAGGAATCATGGTAGTTATCTGTTCATTATAACTACTAATAATTATAATAGTTATCTAACAGTAATGACAACCTCATAAGGTTGTTATAAATATTAAATGAGTTACATGTGTGAAGCACAGGGCCAAGTCATGGAGTGAAGACTCAAAATGTTAGCTTTTCTTACTGATGAACAGAATATAGAAGTCACTGGATTTGAGTAGGAAGAGATCATGGGTGAAGCCCATGAAAGGAATGTTGATTACATGTGGTCATTGGGTTCTATGTGCCTCTGACTTGAGTTAGAGGGGAAAAGAGGTAACCTGGGATGTGTTCAGGGGACCATTCTGCCATTCTAAGCTGTGAGATCTTGAGCAAGTCGTGCACCATCTTTGGGTCTCTGTTATCTTCGAGTAAAATGAAAGCGCTGGCCTCCATGATTTTCTGGGCTTCTCCCAGTCTTCTCTGGCAGTCTAAGGCTTTGTAGTGACTCCTAATGGCCATTAGAAGTGTGTTCCTCCCTCCCTGCACACCCATGATTTCCCCAGAGAGAGCATCAGCTGAGTTCCTACAGGTTTTTTTTTTTTTTTTTTGCAAAGAAATGGGTCCAACAAAGACTTAAAGGGGGTTTTAGTATTTATTAAAGCTTTGGCAATGGCTCCCACATACGCAACTGAACTATTTTAAGCCCCAGCTATTTTCTTTTTCTTTTGAAGAGTGGGTGGATCTTAGACAAACAGACTAATGAGGTATATGTTAGCATTGCCACAAAAGCAAAACAGTCAGATTTCCCAATACAACACCAAGTTTGGGCTTGGAATTTGGAGGATTAGAAAGGAAGTCCAGTGGTCCTTCCCTTTCTCACGCCCTGGGGTCCTGGTTTTCTAACCAGCCAGCCTCTCACTAAAGCCTAGTAAGGAAAGCCTCTGTGAGGGTCTCTGCCCTGGGGGTAAGAAGGCGGGGACAGTGAGATTCCCTCTTTCCACTTTCCAGCCCTAAATTAAGAGCAAAGACACCACAGACACTTAAGCAATTAGGGAATAATTTAAAGCAAATGTGCACTGGAGTCCACACTGAGCAAAGGAGACTTGGCTTAATGTGCAGTGTAACGGACTTCTTCCTAGTGCTTCATCGTTCACTGAGGAAAAGAGGCTCCTTCCTGCACTAAACATGACCAGGGTACTGGTGAATCCCCCAACCTCTGCCTCCCCAAGCACACAGAACCTTTACTATTTTATTTGCTGTTTCAAAGCATCTTCTAGTTTAGTGGAGATACTCTTAAGCACAAATTCCCTCGTGTCTCAGCTAGGTGAGACTTGGTGGCATATAGCAGAAGATCCAAAATAACAGTAGCATAAATGAAATAGAAGTTTTTTTCTTGTTTATGTGCAAGGAGTCCATAGGTAGGGAGTTCAAGGCTGTGGTATAGAAGGTATGTGGAGGCACCCAGAAGAAAGCAGGGATGTGACTGACCTTGACTGTTCATCAGATAAGCAACGAGTAGCCTCAACCTGCTCATGGGCTACCTATTTGGCATGTATTATTTTTCATTCATCCATGCTAGGAAATATTTACTGAATAGTCTCTGTCAGCCAGGCACTAATGCTAGGTGCTATGGCGTAGGGCATAGTGTGACAAGGCAGTTAGGATCACATTTTCATGAAGCTCATGATCTCGGGGGAAATACGATGGGAAGCAAACAATAAAATGAAAATTGTGACTGATGGGACCAGCAGTTGGCGTCATGGCTATGTCGCTGGACTCCCATGTAGTCGACCACGGTTTGCATCCTGGACCCGGTGGCTTAAACTCACACCAGATGCGTGTGCATGCATGCACAAGAGACCGAGAGGAGAATGGAGGAGAAGCGATTGCGGTGTGGCCATCCCTCCTGGAGGGTGATTTCTTGCTTTCTGTCTCTCTGTCTTTCTGTCTTTCTGGTGAGTGCATGCGCCCTATAGCAAAAACCTCTCCAAAAAAAGAAAAAAATTGTGGGTGAGTGGTATGTAGGAAACAGCCAGGATACCATAATGGAGACCAGCAATAGACACCTACTTTATATAGGTGGTACAGCACCTAGTTAGAATTCCACAGAATGGTAGAGAATTCCACCATGGAGAAGATCTCAGGCCAGTCAGAATTCTCAAGAAGCAGATCTGAATGATGACAGACGTTTGAACATGTCTGCTACCAACTAAGAGGCAGCCTGCCACACTGCACCAGCACCTGGATGGACTTACGAGCGTGCGCACCACACTGTGCCCGGCCTGTATAATTCTGCTAAACCTGTGTGACACAGATGATGAGGCCTGTTTACTGGCACTGAGACTTACCCGGGAAAGCTGCAGCAATTTGCCCTGCTTCGGATTAAACAGTAAGAAAGAAACAAAGCTAGGTTTAAACTCAGGTCCTTAAAGACCAAGTCCAGGACCTCTGTACACATAGCCACTCAAGTATTTCGGAGCATTCATGTGGGTTAAAGAGTGCAGGACACTGTCTAACTGAGCTCAGTGTGGTGCCCAGAGAGAACCAACAGGCCTACAGGGGCCACAAAGGCCACGAAAGGATCCCATTACACTGCCCAGACCTAATTGCTTTACAGACTAAACAGCACAATTTATAGTCAGTTCTGGGATAATGACGTCTCCTTTCCAGTTCCGCTCCATTCCAAGGGATTCCAGCATTTTCCTCAGAGACATTAGACAGAGGCCAGCATGACTGAGAACCTCTGGGCTCAAAGGCAACCATTGTGAAAGACCCCAAGGAGGGGTCTGTTGGGAGGAAGAGGAACTAAGTGCTATTGCAGGCTCGAGCTCATTGGAGGGGCCACCCCAGATAAATCTCACCAGAACTCATCTGGAGAGGACATGATGACACAGAGGTCAACCAGAAAGCCGACAAATTAACTGCCTTATGCTCATTCAACTTTTTTAAATAATCAAATAACTCAAACCAAGGTAGACAGTTTTAATCCCCAGGAATAGCTTGATTTATAAATCACCCACAGAAAATGATTTCTATTTCTCCACTCCTCTTTTTTAATACAAAGTAGTCAATTCTAAAAGATTAAAAATAAGCCTTTCTAAACAAGTCAGATTATTTTTCTGTGATCATCACTTATAAAACGAAACCTGAACTTCATAAAGGGTTCTTCCCTTTTGACAGAGCAGCATCTTTGTCCATTTCTGGGCCATACCTTTTTCCTAAAACCGGAAGGCCAAATCTAATGAGAGTTGTGACCTGGTGTAGAGATGTCAATATGAGAATTCTTATCATCCTCATCTGAGTGTGTCTCCTGAACTTAAGTGGGAGATGTACAAAGTCGTTGTCAGCAGGTTGTCCAGTGCTCTTTGTTCCCTCTCAGTGTTGCCCAACTTCCCTTGGAAACTAAGGAAAAATAGAAATATGTCTGAAAACATGGGAGGAGAGTAAACAAGAATATGGGACAAAACTAAGGTGGTACCAAAGTTTTTCATCAGTTGTATAGTGCTCTGCTTTTCTGTTAAGGTTAGGCTTCCAACTCTCATGAGCCTTAAAATAGGGGTCAGGTCATAGCCCTCAGAGAGCCAGGCTTTGTCCATTTTTTTTTTCTTATTCCCCTTAGAATTGTTTATTTTATTTATCATTAGTATTATTTTTAAAATTTGCTACAGGGCATGTATGCTTACCAGAGAGAGACAGAGAGAGGAGAGAGAGAAAGAGAGAGAGAGAGAAAGTGAGAAAGCAAGTCACCAGAATCAGGACTTGAACTATGGGTGGCTGTGTGGGCATCCAGCATCTAAACCACCATTCCACCTGCTGGCCCCATGTCTACTTTATTCTTACCCTTAAGTATCCTTCAGGAACCTTCCCACTTAGCTCCTAAGGTAGAGAAAGTCCATGGCAGAAAGTTCTGCTGGTTTTGTTTTATCAAACTACTTAATCTGTAGTTCTGCAGCAGCAGCCAACATCAGACAGCAATGTGAGCTGAAGCAGACTTGCGGGGCAGCACCCCTGAGTCTGAATCTGTTTGCTATGCCTCCATAGCTGTGTGGCTATGATCAAGTTATCTTATCTCTCTATGGCTCTATTTCTTCCTCAAAATAGAATTACAGAGGGAACCAGCAGTTAGCGTAATGGCTATGTCGCTGGACTCCCACGTAGTCGACCGCGGTTCGCGTCCCGGACCCGGTGGCTTAAAACTCACGCCAGGCATGTGTGCGTGCGTGCCCAAGATCCTGAGAGGAGAATGGAGGAGAAGGGATTGCGCTGTGACCATCCCCCCTGGGGGGTGATTTCTCGCTTTCTGTCTCTATGTCTCTCTCTGTCTGGCCAGCGCACATGCCCTATAGCGAAAATCTCTACAAAAAAAAAAAAAAGAAAAAGAAATGATCACAACATAATACACATGAGACACAGAATATAACACATAAAACCAGCTACTATAATAATAATTATTATTATAACTATTTAGTATCATTATCAATGTTAATAACCCTGGAATGGATAGCACAAAAGTTTATTCCTTAATGGATTTCATCACTCAACAAAGTCACCTACACACATAAATCACAATATTTTATTTTCTACCTTTTCATCTGACTAATCTAGAAAATAAATAAACTCATGCATGTAGAGGAAACACCCCAGAAACATGACAGTGGAAAGAAGCAGTGGTATGAATAATCCTAAATGGAAAATAATCAGGACTTGACTGCTTAGCATGTACAACTGGCTATATAGACAGATGCAGGCATTTCTTGCTGGTCTCTACAGTAGGGTAAAGATGTAACCCAAAGGGTAGGGTACCACCTAAATCTCCTACTTAGTGAAGGTGCCACTTCCAGGACAGCCCACCAGACCACAGACCACCAACCAAAGGAGAGGAAGGATGGGATCTTCTGGTCAGAGTCTGAGTGATCAGTTCCAAGCCAAAGACCCAGGGTCTTAGTAGGCCCCAGAAGCCAGGGCAGAGAAGAGATTTCATAAAGGGAGTGGGGTCATGACAGGCAAGGTCAGTACTTCCAGTTGGCCTCCTGAAGCCCTCTTTACCATTTGTCTGCACAACCCTGCTTTCGTCAGTGTGATTTTAAGTGTCAGTACCTACCTATCTTTGGAGGACTGTTTCTGGTTACTGGAGCTACTTTTCCCCTCACACCAAGAATTGGAAGTTTGTTATGACCTTTTCCACTCTCCCAAAGACCCTAAACCATGACTGTGAGGTGGGGAGCATAAGGTCCAGATCATTTTTCTCATGTTATGAGCATTCTGAAGCAGACTTCCTGACCACTGGACCCCTATAGAATCAGGCTGAGTCCTGCTCCCACTGGACTTTCACTTGAAATGGCTCCTCTTTTGTCATCCTCCTTTTTCCCTGCCAGCCTCTCTATTCCTAATAGATATGTCCAGAAGTAATTTATTTTTCTTTCTTTTTAAAGTAAAGTTTTATTTGATTTTATTTGTCATTATTTTATTTTTAAATTTGCTACAGGGAATACACACTCACCAGGGAGAGAGGAAGAGAATGAGAAATCAAGCCAGGTCCAGGACTCAAACCGCATTGGCCAGATGAGAGCCCAGTGCTTTAAACACCACACCACCTGCTGTCACCAGAAGTAATTTCTTAATAAATTACTAATACATACCATTTTCACAGGCCTGCTCCTGGGCATCCCCACCTAAGAGATGAATCAAGGTAAGAGTTTGTAAAACTCTTGAACTCACCCCTAAAATTCTTTTCATTTTAGCCAGATACAGAATCTACATATCTCTGTCTACTTTGTCTTTTGGACTTTGCCCCATTTTAGGTAAACTAAAACTCTTTCTTGAGTTTGCAACATGCTGATTTCCGTGGTTTTGATTCTTCACCAACCTCTACTCTGCAGCACACAATATGGCATCCAAGATCCCAGGGCTAAGAGAACCCTCAGCCAAGGAGTCAAACGAACCTCTTAATTCCAGGCCAGTAGGTTGAGTCTTTTCAGAGTAAGACTGTAGATTCCAACTTCACCAAGTACACCTTGTTAGGTAGGTGGCTCAGTCGGCATTCATGTGCTAGGCTGACCAAATCATGGATGACAGCCCCTGGGGCACTGGGACTCTTGACTGGCTCCACAATTTGCCTCCTCACTCTAAACTCCTCAGCAAGGAGCCTTAAGCTGTATCCAGGATCTACATTGAGGTCCCTACAGGATAAAACATTGTGGTGTTCTCTACCAACCTCCCCTTGCTCATGAACCCTTTGGAAAGGAAAAACCGTATGTAGGATGGTAAACTAGAACCCAAACTTGGGAGAGAATTCAGGAGCTTCTAATTCAGAATGAAGCAGGTGTACCTCTTGGGAGCCTAGGTGAGCAGTGAGGAATTGGGTGGGATACACATTGCGAAAGAAGACGAAAACCTAGCAGTGGTTCTGTCAGCCAGATCCAATGCCCTAAAAAAAGTCCCAATAGACCAGCAGATGATAACATAGCTGGACTCTCATGTAGTAGACCTCGGTTCGAGTCCCAGATCCTTCGGTTTGAAACTCACACCAGGCGTGTGTGTGTGCCCAAAATCCTGAGAGGAGACTGGAGGAGAAAGGACTATGCCAAGGCCATCTGCCATCTGCCATTGGGGGGGGGTCTCACTTTCTGGCAGCACATGTGCCCTATAGCAAAAACCTCTCTAAAAGAAAAAAAAAAGTCCCAACAAACCCTAAGCTGCCATAAATAGTCGTCAATCAACACTTGTGATCAGGAATTAATAGCATCGTGACATTCTGAGCTGATATTATTCTAGCTTAGCCGTAAGAAATCTATTCTTTAGCCAACATGAACTGTCTAAATCCAGAAAACGTAGGCTTCTTTTTCTTTTTTTTTTTTTTTAAGCTTCCTTAAAATACCGAAAAGAATTCATCACTGTTGATGGAATCCTAGAGCCTAGAAACCTTAGGCAAGGGGCAAAGTATCCAAAGGTTGTTGCCATCTATGATTATGTTCCCAATGGGGAGCTTAGCAGCAAGCCAAAATGAACAGAGGTGCCTGCATCGGTGTCCCCTAGATCTCCCTTGCCAAAATATGGGCCACCATGAAGATAATGGGAAAACCTAAAGAGAGCCTTCAGGAATTGAAGCCAGATCATCTCTTTCATGGGGCAAAAACCTCTGTTGATTTCCAGTTGCTCAGAGTGAACTGCATCAGAGTCAGGACTACGTGTCTTCCTGACTCAGGTCTCAACCAGGAGGACTAGAACATTCCCTCGCTGCTAACCAACATATCCACGTTGCTGCTTTTCTCTGCACAGAGGAGACAACTAAATATGTGCAGACCTACCTTGTGGGCTGGCTAAGAAACTCACTATCAGAAATAATAGGGAAACGACACCCTCCTATGCACAGTACCCGTACATAGCGCTTCTGCAGACACAGCAGGCATCTGGGATCCCCAGACAGCAGACTCTGGCCGGGTAATTTGAGGTTGGGCTATTCCACTGCAGCACAAATGGCTTCCCTCCACTGCGCTCTACTTGTTTCTTTTTATCATGCCCCTAACTTTTTATGGGATTCTACATGGAAGGCCAAAGTTATAGTGCCAGCACACACACAATGTATCCATGGGGAAATCATTATTCTTGTGTGTTTGAAGCGCTTGTTTGAACCATCTTTAAATTATTTCTCTGGAAATAGGTCTGGCTTAAATGTGTTTATCCTCCTGCCTTTGTTAGTCTCCGTTTGCATTCACTGGGCATCATTGACAGAGGAACACAGTCATAGTAAGGTATTTAGCTCTTTGAGACACTGGAGTTGCTTCCACATTTCTAGCCTAGAAAAGATATCTTTCAAGATAAGATCAACAAGAATTGGGGATGGAAGCTATAGCTATGGCTAGAAGCTCAGAGAAAGCAAAGCAGAGTTTGACTGAAAGTAAAAAAACTCACTATGGAGAAGCTCGAGGATCTATCTTTATATATTTCAGTATTGTGCATAAATGTCTATATTAATTATTAATATTAATGAATAGATATCAATATTCACACAATACTTTTCTTTCTTAGTGTTTTTGTTTGTTTGTTTGTTGCTATAGGGTGTGTAAGGACAGAGAGAAAATGAGAACCACTCCTCCCCCAAGGGGGACAGCCATGCCACTATCTCTTCTCCTCCACCCCCCTCTTGGGATTTTAGGCATGCATGGACATGTGCCTGGTAGGATTTTTAAGCCTCTGGGGCCAGGACCCTCACTGTGCAGCTGGTCATGTGGGATCCAGTGACTTAATCCCCATTCCACCTACTGGCCAACATTTTAAAATCAGAAATTGGTAGATGTTACAGGAGTCTCAAATCAAAAGTGAGGTAATGAGGGCGTAATGAGTGAGACATTATGTCCACAAACATAAAATAAAAACAGCATGAGAATTTTAGATCGAGGCTTGTCTGATCTCCTGTGTGATCCTGAATTAGTCACTGTCCTTCCCTGATGAGTGTAAAACTTGAACTAGAACTTGAGAGTCCTTCCAATTTAGATCTGCCAGTTTTCTAAAATACAGAAAGGTTAATGATAAAACAAACAAATAAAATATCCTCCAGTTAGCCAGTAGGGGGGTTTTCCAGGAATCAGAGAGGGGTTAATAGAGCAGCAGGTAGTGTGAGATCATAATAAACTGTGTGAGTTCCAGGGCTCCCATGGGAGGGGTTCAAGCCCAGGCTCTGCTACTTCCCACTGTGCAACTTTGATCCAGTTCTTAACTTCTCTGTGCTTTTACTTCCTCATGAATAAATTGGGAGGACTAGTAATAATAACCATCTCGGAGAACCTGAAAGAGGAATAAATGACTTAATGTGCCTATGGCATTTAGAACTGTAAACATAGTGAGTGCTGGTGGGTTCTTTTCATATATATAAAGAGATGCATGTATGTGTTTTTCTTTTTTTTAGAATTATTTTATTTAACTTTATTATTATCATCATTGTTATTTTCCAATTTGATCAGAGAGTGACAGAGAGAGAGGAAGTGAGAAAGCAAGCCACCAGGTCCAGGACTTGAACCATGGTCGGCCATGTGGGAGTCCGGCGCCCTTAACCACCATGCCACTTGCCAGCCTCAGGATGTATGTGTTTATGTGTGTACACATACATATTACATGTCATTCCAGTGGGGTCCAAGGATCAACAGCAAGGGTAGTAGAAATTGCCAGATGCCTCCTAATAGCTTTTCACCCTCAGGGCAGAAAACCCTTGCCTAATGAGCCAGGACTCAAAGCTCAGGAAACATTTCCCAGGCCTGGTCTGCAGTGGTCAGGGGAGGGTTGATAGGCTATGACGTTAGTAAGACTAGCAATGGGTCAAAGTGTGCAGGACAATGAGTTTTATCTATAGGAAGCTTCTAGAGCTTGAGAGCAGGAGCATGGCTAGATCTAGGGACTGTAGGAAGCTCACTGCAGGTTAAAGTGGAGGATGACTTCTACTGGGGGCAGAGACTATGGTGGCAGAAGCTGGTAACAAGTTGTCTTAATCCTCCAAGTGAGGGATGAAGGAAATTAACGGGTGATCATGACAGTGAGAATAAAGATGAGGTTGTGATCTGGGCATCAGCGGACTCAGGATTTTTCAGCTTCAGAGAACTGGCCATGGTCATGCTGATGACCAGGTGGGGACAAAGCAGCATAGGGAAGCGTTTTTAAAAGAGGAGAAAATGACAAGCTCAGTTTGGGAGACAGATTCAGTCGTTAAAGTAGGAGGCTGTTGCTTCTGTTAATCAGAAGAGAAGTAGTCCAGAGCGTAGACAGTAGAGGAGGGAGGCATCTTCATTGAGATGGAGGCTGAAGCTCTAGGAAGAAATGTGACAGCTCAAGGAGGTCTCACAGCAAGGAGACAAGAGCATGGTGAGAACTGGTATGCAGACTCCTACTCCTCTCACAATACATCCAGAGCAGCAGATGCCAACACTGGGAAGTTCATCAGCTTCCAGAGGCACATGGTCCTGGTACCCTCTGTGGCTTCCTCTGAACCAAGCCTGGGGCCTGCCAATTAGTGCCTTGGCTTCTTTACAAAGCTTTCCTAGTCCCACAACTGGAATACTATTACCAACCACTGACCTTGCTGCCCAGCCCTCCCTCTGATCTCCATCTTTGGTGGGCAGCCTCTCTCTGCTTGTTTCTCATTCCCAGATGGGCCTGGGGAAGTCCTTTTTTTTTTTTTTTTGATCCTCAACCTCAGAAGGGGCTCCCTCGGGCTGCACACAAGCTCAGTCAGGTGTGCCAAATGGCATTTGAGGTTCCCAGAAGAAGAGGTGAACTCTAGCTCTCTTGGTCTTCTGTGCTTCTGTCAGCTGCATCTTCACAAAGATATTTTTAAGCAAAGAAGTTGAATACAGTTATTAATGTTTATATGTTATATCCAACCCAACTCCCCTTGTCTCAATTTCTGTTTTGTATTTATCTTTTAATTCAAGGGTCATGGTATTTGGGGTTGGGAAGAGCAGAATTGTAGGAAGAATTGTGAAAAAAATACTAATATTTATTCTAAGTTGAAATTTTAGTTGGGGAGAGGCCAGAAAGGTTAAAATCTAAGAGTTCTGACAGATGAGATTGATTTTCTCTGGCTGTTCCATTGTCTAGACTGACAGGGTATTCTCCTGCTTCACAGAGGAGAGGGACCAGTGAGCAGCAACTTCGCATTCCATAGGTCTGTGAGGTGGTTTCATGTGAAGTTGCTCTCCCTCTATGGGAAGCATAGCAAGAGGGAAGGCTTTAAAGTACAGCAAAACATATCTGGGTTAGACATAAGAAGACTTCTTAGCAGTGAGAACTATTGGAGAAAGTTCTAGAAGTAGTATTTATCTGACATGGTTTTAATGTAGTTTCATTGGATGGCAAAAGAATGGATGAGGCAAGAGGTCCTTTCCATCTCCCTAGTAGTACATACAAAGAAAGTTACATATCTCTAAATTCTGGGGAAGACAAGTTGGTGTGACAGCATGGTGACATGGCTAATGCCTGCCTGGGTTTGGAGCCAGACAGACATACTGTTACATCCCAACTCCCAGCACTTGTTAACTGGGTGGCCCTGCCCAAGTAGAAATAACCACACTGAGCTTCAGTTTTCTCATCTATAAACTTGGAATATTAAGGGTCCTAGTGAGCTTGTAGGATTATTTTACGTGATTGAGAAAATATATGTAAAGCAATCCATACAAAGTAGGTACTCGATTTTTTAAAGTTTAGAATGGGTCTTTCATTTACTTCTACTTTTCTGTTTCCATAATAAAGCCCCAAAGCACTCAGCTCTGGTTTCTATTACAGTTGAAAATGCATTCAATTCTGACTGGGAGAGAGTGCAGATTCTCAGGGTAAAAAACAAACTCCATTGTCTGCTTGTTTATAATTAGTGACATAAATCCCATTACGTCCAGGACTGGCTGTGACTGGGGATGGAAACAAAGCTGTGGCTCTTTGCCAAAACCCTGTAAAGTATCTAGTTTGTGCTCTGGTTCGAGCTGCACTGTCTTGATGACACCAACATCCAAGGCTTATTGTGATGGAAGGATGGACCAGATCCCAGTGAAAATTCCCCACACCCACATGACCCCTAGGGAATGTAAATGAGGGAGAATTTCACTTCATTGTGAAGTTATGGCCCATCTCTCGTCTTTTCATAATGTCTCCAATGCTTACCCTAATGGCCCTTTTACGTACAACCTCAATTCTCTCTCTTGAAGCAGATTTTTAAAGCTCCCTCTACTTGGAAGCTCTCAAAAGCCAAGGCAATGATGTGGCTGTTGCCTTTGTAAACTCAAGGTAGCAAGAACTGCAAGATAGTGTCTCATTAAAAAGGTGCCATATTTGGCAAATGAAAAGGACCTGTCCCTGATATTCCATTCCATTGTAGCATGGCACCATCGATACCATCTCACCTGGGCCATTATAAAGGAGTTGTGTATGATGGGTGACAGGCCGGGCATCCTTCATGGTCATGTACAGCTAGGAGCAAGGGGCTCATGGGATCAAGGTCTCACAGGTGATTGTATTAAAGTCAGTGTCACATAAATGCATTCAATGTAAAGTGTAGTAGTTCCTGAAGTTCATTTGAATTTGCCACGGAAAGATCAAGTCTGATGTCCCAGGTGCAGTAAGAGATCCATGGGTCCTGAATCGGTGCAGTGAAGTAAAAAGCCACTGAACAGTTCCCTAATGACCTGAATTAATCAAATTTCACCAAAGGCTTAACCATGGTGTGGAAAAGAGTTTACATATGGGAGACACTGACCTGTTGCAACTACATTTGATCTTTCTTCTTTGAAGCAAAGTATTTCCCACAGGGTGACCTCTTAAAACTCTGACCATTTAATTTTAGGGAACATATATACATACATACACACACACACACACACACACACACAAACCCTCAACTTCATGTGTTTCCTTCAGATCCCCTGACTTTCTGAGAGTATGTATTTTGCTGTTGGGGAGCTTTTTCTTCCTCAGTTATACAATAAAGTCTTTGTTGTTCAACATTCTATTAACCACAACCCTCTAGTAACCAGCACATCTGTAAATCTCCAGTACAATAATTGTTGCTCATAATCATGACCCTGGGGCTCTGCATGGTCTCAAATGCCTTCTGAACCATCAAAGAGAACATACTAAAATGAGTTTGCAATCCCAGAGCACTCATCAACCAACCACAGAGGGCAGGAGTCCAGACAAGTGCTAGGTGGAAAGAGAACTAAAATGAGATTTCAAATTTGCCACAGGTAATTTACTATGTGGATAAAGAATATCTATCCTACATCAGTTAGAATTTCTCTCTCTACTCCCACTCTTGCTTGAGTGAGTTTCTTCATGATCAGTGTGGACTCAACCAAAAGACTTATGCATGACTTTTGAAAGAGAACAGCTGTAAAGGCAGATGTCAATGTACCCAATTAAGTCAGTGTTGTTTGTACCTAGTTTGTATTATCCATTGACAAATTAGAGATAGTTAAAAAGCTTTTAAGATTCTAAACTTTCTGAGCTTAAGGATGGGTGAGATGTACTCTCTCTCTCTCTCTCTGGATGCTACTATAGGATGATTCCCATTTACTGACCACACAGCAGCATGCTCATAGGCCATTGTCAGGCCAGGATGGACAAGCCCAAGCTTCACAGGGGATGCTCTACATGAAACAAAGAGCAAAGAAGGTGATGGGAAATAAATCAAAGTTGGGATTGGCAGCAGTTTCAGACTCAAGCTCAATTCTTAACTCTGACACTGCAGAAGAAAGGTTAGAAAGTATATTTCTGCCCAATGATTTAGATTTCATCCTGGAGGAAAACCAACTCTTCAGCTCCATGCAAGATTTAATATAAGTCAGGTTCAACTATCACCAAGAGCTGTCATTGGCAGGCAATGTATAACTGGTTGATTTGTACAGGGAAAAAAATCAGTCTCATTAAGAAAGAATGAACTATTATTTCATGCATGGCCAGGAGCATCTATTCACAGAAAAACATAATATATTTTATTTTAAACAACAATAACAAAAACAGGATGTCATAATCTCCACAGATGAAGATAAACCAATCCCTAGAAGAAACTTTTCAAAAGTTTATGGTACAGTTGCCCTTCCCACTCATTACCTTCCCAGCCACCCTCACCCAGGTCCAGTCTTTTTTCTATATAAAATTATAACCTTTCTTAGTTACCCATTTAATGCTTCATAAGGACTATGCTGCTGAGATAAGTGAAAAAATACATGTTTCTAATGATGACTTTTTTTAAAGGTCTTTGTCATAGGGCACATACACTCACCAGAGAGACAAAGAGAGACAGTGAGAAGGAAAATGAGAAATCACCCCCCAGAGGAGATGGCTACACTGTGATCCCTTCTCTTCCATTCTCCTCCCAGGACTTTGGGCAGGCATGTACATGCAACTGGTGTAATCCTCAAGCTACTGGGTCCAGGATTCAAATCACAGTCAACCATGTGGGAGTCCAGAGCCTCAACCACTATGCCATCTGCTGGGCCCCTAAAAATGACTTCATTGTATGGGATTTTAAAGTGCATTTTCTATAGGCACCATACTTTCTATGGTTTAACATCATGCCTAACTCTGGTCCAATCAGAAAACAAAAACCCATCTGGAATTTGACAGTCATTACATCTTCCAAATTCTGTATTTCCCACCCAATGTAATCTACATTGGGTAGACTAGTGATCTACCTTAGTATTTCTCAGCTAAGATGCTGTTGGCATCTGGATTGTAGCAATTCTCTCCAAGCATGTGGTATGTTTGGATATTTAGCATCCCTGACCCCCTCCACAAAATGCCAAGAGCACTTCCACCGCTATCAAAAGTGTTTAGGATGACATATGCAGGAACTCCCTAAGAGGGAGTCCTGTCTTCCCAAATGAGAACCATGGGCTTCGAAGTAACAATGGGGAAACCAGACCAGACTAGGCAATTGACTTGCCTTTCTGGTCACATCTCCACTGGGTCACTCACTCCCTGCTCTTTACCTAAAGCCAGAAGCTTAGAGTCATCAGTGACACAAAGATGGTGCAAAAAGGCCTTGTTTTTTTGCATAGATAATAACTTTTAAAAGTTCATGGTATCATGAGAAGTCTGATTTGTGTTAGTATAATTTTCTCAGTTCCCTTTCTCCTGTTCCTGGAATTCTCCATATCAACTTCCTATTGCATTATCTCCGAACTTTTATCCAAAGTTTGGTGTCAATCTGTTTCAACTTTGACAAGCTTCACATACTGGATTTACCTCCGGGTAAGGCTCTCCCTGCTTAGGCTAACTTGATTCTCCTCCCCAAAGTGCTCCACTGCCAGTCCCACCTTCTCGGACTGTGGGGGAGTCTCCAGAAAGGACTGACCTCAATTCCTTTTCTCTCATATACACATGTACAGAAAGGATCTATTTCTTCCTGTTGAATCTGGGCTGGCCTATGTCTTGCTTTGACCTATTGAAATGTGACACTAGTAACAGTCAGGAATTTCTGAGACCTGGCAGTTTCTGCTTTCTCCATCTTCAAACCAATTTCTATGTAAGAAGCTAGAATACTCTGAGACCACCATGCTGTAAAGACGCCCAAGCCAACCAGGCAGAGAGGCAACATGAAGGAGCACCAAGTCAACATTGGGAGCCTACTCTTCCTAGACCTTTCAGCCCAGCTGCCCCCTGAATGCAACAAAGTGGATCCAGCTGACAATGCCTGAAGGAGAAAATTGTTCAGTTGAATCCCAAATTGAAGAAATAATAAAATTTTGTTATTTTAACCCACTAAGTTTTGGGGAAGTTGGTTATACAGCAATAGGTAACCACAATATAGGTTCAGGGTTATGGTTTGAAAATCTCTCTCTCTCTCAGGCTACATTTAAGGGTATGCTTTAAATCTCTGAATTTGGGCAGGACTCTTGAACAGAACAGCGACTTGTATGTAAAAAGCTAGAATACTGAGTCCTTTCTTGCATCAAGAAAGGGGAGGGCTTCTTGCTGCTCTTCTGCTATGGTGCTACCTCTTACCATTGGCATTTTTGAAAACTCATTTCAGTAGATTTCTACTTACTTGCTGTATTTTTTCAAAGAAAAGTGTTCTTCCTGTCACCCTACTTATAGCTGCTTCTTTTTATATAAAGGACACAAGAATCAGTTGTGGTTAAGCATCCCAGGAATTGGCAGTTTATTATTGTGGGTGTTATTACATCCTGGTTTTTATCTAATACATGCAATTTCTCTTTGGAGGATGTCTTGGCAACCACATGCAGAATTCCACTCTATTCTTCCAGAAATCATTTCCCCTGATGTATAGATTTATACTTAAAGCAATCATACAATTTGTATGATTTATCTCACCTTTGAATATGAGTTGCTTATCTAGCAAATTTTTAGAATATCCCAGTGTTATCATTCTCAGTGCCAAAAAGTTTTTGTTACATCTCTATTTTTATGTTTTATGTAGCTGGAGGAGTTCACCATCATACTTGAAAAATAGCACAAAGATTATGAATTGCCTGTTACTATCTTTGCATAATGCTTCCTTTTACTTTCATGAAGATTTCAAGGACTTTCCAATCCATATTCGGGTCTAACTCTCTCTTGAAGCTTAAAAATCTATGAGAAGTAGACTTTGATTTGCAATCTTGATTACATAACTTTGCCTCATACCAAATCTTTTGCAAAGCAGGACGGAAAGAAAAATTCTAAATTAGGCACCATTTTGGCAACTTCTTTAAGAAATGTTTTAATATTTTTAAAATGAAATTTATCCCAATTAGTTTATACATTCTTTTAAAATTTGGACACATCAGAGCTCCCAAAACATTAAGCTGTTTAAAAAGATTATTTTACCAATGACTGCTGTTTTGGTAGTATTACTGTCCTGTTCCAGAGTTCATTCTGAAAATATTCCGATAGAGTGTTTATGGAGGCATATGGGCACTACACAGAGGCAGAGGGCAAGAATTCAGAATCGTGTTAATGAACCAAAACTGAAGTATGGAAAAAGAATTGGACTTGTTGAGCTGGATATATTTCTATTAGTGGTTTTTTTGCTATAGGACATGTGCATTCACCAGAAAGACAGAGAGAGATAGAGAGCTAGAAAGCAAGAAATAACCCCTCAGGGGGGATGGCCATGCCGCAATCCCTTCTCTTCCATTCTCCTCTCGGGATCTTGGGCATTCACATACACGTGCCTGGTGTGAGTTTAAGCCACCAGGTCCAGGACTAGAACCATGGTTGACTACATGAGAGTCCAGCAACATAGCCATTGCACCAACTGCTGATCCCTCTATTAGTATTTTTAAAAGACATTGAAACTATGATACTACCCTCCAGAAGGTAGGAGAGCATGACAGTACAATATAAGAGTAAGGAATGAAAAGTCTCAGGCATCAAACACTAATAGTTTCAAAGACGGATTATTTAAAGTATTGGTCTGGTTGTTTGGAAAACCTCTTAGGTCTTATAAGTCTGCCCTCATAAGGAGAAAGCTGGGTTCATTCCTGGGTTTGATAGACAGATATCAATGAAACTAGGCAAGATACCCATTTCTTCAGTCCCTACGAGGTGCCAGGAGTTTTACTTATATTATCTCAATTAACCTCACAATAGCCCACAGAGATTTTTTTTTTAATTCAGAAATAAAAAAAATCAAAACCTCAGAGATCTTAAATAATTTGCCCAAGGTCATTCACTTCTCTGGTAACCTGGGATTTGAACTTCGATCTGATGACTCAGATACTCTTTCCTTATACATCAAAGCACTCTGAAGCCAAGATCAAAGACTGTTAGCCTGGTTTTGCACCAGCCACAGACTCCATGGCTAATATAGGCTGCG
>NW_006159716.1:4921593-4929731 GCF_000334495.1 Tupaia belangeri chinensis
CCAAGAACAAAGACTGTTGGCTTGGTTTCCCCCCAGCCACAGACTCCATGGCTAATATAGGCTGCTAAAGGCATGCCCTGGGTAATGGAGATTAGAGAGAATGTGGATGAGGAAGGGAAAGGTCACCTAGCTATGAACCGATGATGAATCCTGACAAAGGAGTGAATTTATTTATGAGTATGGGGAAAATAACTCCCACGAGGAATAAAAAATGTTAGTCTTATGTTTTTTTCTCCCTCCAACACTCAGCTCAATAAAAGGGTGGGGGAGTGAAAATGAGAGGCAAGGGTGGAGGTCAAAGCCTGAGTTTCCATCCTCCCTGCTCATACCATCCTTCTTCGGCACTTTTCTGTAGACTCTACAATGTTGCAGACTGGTTTCTCATATGCTGCCACAGAAGCTTGAAAGAAACGAAGACAGAGGAAATTCTTAGGTCCTGCACAATCTGGATATTTAGAAAAGGAAAGCAACCTCACTGACAACTGAAAAATTAGCAGTTTGAAATGGGGACTGGGTCCAGAAAGGCCTTCCCTATTGTGTCAGTTGATCCTCTGAGAAGCAGATGCCAAGATGGGATTAGACATGCAAGAGATTTTTTTTGGAGAAAACACCTGTAAGCGTAAAGGAAAATGGAATGTGAGATGGGCAAGAGAGCCTTTAGGTCACAATGTAGGTCTGAAAACAGGAAAAGAAAGATTGGATTGGAAAAGCTTCAGACTTCGGCAGCCCTGAAAAAGCCTTCCTAGGCTATTAGGAGTTCCCAAAGGTTGGAAGAGTTTTGTATCATGTGGGATGGCTCTAGTGCAACCACCTTGCTCAGTCACTGGACAAGAGCAGCCAGGAGCAAGAGCTGTGTTGAAGTGAGTGCCAGGGTGGAACCAGAGCTGTGGCTATTAGAGGCTCTGAGTGAGCTATGCTCCCTGCAGTGGCGTCTTTGGAAGAAAAGCTGAGTCAACACCTCCATGGCTGCCACATATATGTGGCTAGGAAGTTTGTATTTAATCTTGAAAGGTAAATACACTTAAGAAAATGCATCATGGAAATAGAAAGACTAGCCGATAGTCTACTACAAACCTCTAGCCAAGGATGGAAAAGAACTAAACTTAGAGAATGGCTTTGAAAAGGGAAGAATGAGCCAGATTAAAAAGAAAAAGAAATTTACAAGGTTAGTTCTTCAAAAGACACCATTAACAAAATGAAAATGCAGTCTATGACTGCGGAAAAATATTGACAAAACATGCACCTGATCAAAGACTGATACTCTAAAACTATAAAGAACTTTTACAACTCAATAATAAGACATAACCCAATCAGAAAAGAACAAAAGATATTAATAGATACCTCACTAAAAAAGGTGAGGCAAATTTCATGAAAAGATGTGCAACATCATGAGTCATTAGGAAAATGAAAATTAAATCATAATAAAATGTCATGCTGCTCCTATTAGAATGACTATTGTTTTATTTATTTATTTATTTATTTACATTCATTCACTGTACATCATTATAGCATACAAAATGAGATTTTTCCATTCAGAATACACTGTATATTGGCTCAATCAAGCACATCAACATATGTGTTATTGTCAACAAATAATTTTCCATTTCTTGTTTTCTGTATATTTGCCTTTTTTTCTCATCCTTGATTCCCTATCTCACCCTCTGCCATCTCCCACACTGTGTCTGGTATCTATTGTTGCTTTCTATGCCTCCCCCATTTTATGGTTTCACTAAATATCTTAATAAATATAAATATTTTCAATAGCAAGCACAGCTGATATATACATATCCATGAACACAAGTCTGACTTTGGGCATAAACCTCAGTGAATAGAATGAACATACTATAAAGTAGCACCTAGCTAGGGCTATATAGCTTACTGCAGTCATCAAATAGGTATTTTTAATGCCTTTTTTTTTCTTCTGAGAAAAAATAATTTTTTGTTAATTTACATTCATTCCCTGAGCATCATCACAACATACTAAATGTGGTTTCCCATCTAGAATAAACTGCACAGTGGCTTAATCATGCATGTTATCATCCATAATATTCCATTTCTACTTTCATATGTATATGGTTTTTTTACCCCTTGTCTGACCCTCTGCCCTATTCCACTCTCTTATTACACTATCTCTGCTGTCTACAGTTGTCTTCAATCCCTTTTCCCCCAACATTTCGTTGATCACACAATATCATAAGTAATCTAACTACTTTCAATAGCAAGATCAGCCGATGGTTTCAAGAAAAGCAGTTTTGAACTGGTAAGGATATTTCTTTGAAACTTAAAGCCTAGAAACAGGTTAGTATTCTGTTCAAATAGTCGGAACATGAATCTATTGATAGCTGAAGACAGGACAAAAATCCTTAAAACCGGACAACAAAGCTTAGAAGAAAAGCAGCAATATTTTAGTCAAGTCGTAGAATACTGTTTCATCAGTTCAGTCTCATGTACTTAATCTTTCTTCTGTATCTGTTGAGGTTCGATGTTCCAGATTGAAATCTGGGATGTAATACTCAACTCCAGCTTTTGGCCCTACAATTAAGTTGCCCATTTTCTTAGTTTCTGAACTCTTATTTCTGTGTGTCTGCATTTAATTTTACTGACATAGCACTCCCTTAAGAACTTCTTGGAGATCCGGTCTGGTGCTGGTAAATTCTTTCAGGTTTTGTTTATCTGGGAAAGTTCGTGTCTTTTCTTCCCAAATGAACGATAACCTTGCTGGGTACAGAATTCTCGGTTGAAATTGCTTTTCCCTTAATACTTTGAATACATTTTCCCATTCTCTCCTCGCTCTCATTGTTTCCGATGAGAGGTCTGCCGTTAGTCTGATGGGATACCCTTTGTAGGTAACTTGCCTTTTTTCTCTTGCCAGTCTTAGTATTATCTAGTATTTCTCGTATATTATTCTCAAATTTTGGGGCCATTTTCTCAGTCTTTGTGGTGGATTTTTCTAGGCCAGCCATTTTCTCTTCTACATCTGAGATTCTATTTTCTGTATGATCTAGTCTGCTTTTAATACTTTCAAGGGAAATTTTGACTTCTTGTATTATAGCCTTCATCTCTAACAGTTCCATCTGATTCTTTTGTAAAGTGTGAAATTCCTCTTTTAGATATTGCATGAATTTCCTCACCTCCTGGAACTCTTCAACTCCTTTCTCCTTCCTCTTCAGCAGTTCCCTGTCTCTCTTCTCTTTCATCTCTGCAAGCTTTGCCATTATGAATGTTCTGAATTCTTTATCAGACATTTCCATGACTTCCATTGAACTGTGTGTGGATGAAGAGGAGTTATCCTTTTCCTTTGAAGGAGAGGTATTTTCCTGCTTCCCCATATTTCTTGTGGTCCTGCAGCGATTTCTAGTCATCTGGTGGATGGTTAGTTTCTTCCCATACTTGGAAGTTCAATCACCCGAGTTTTCTATGCTGGAGGCCGAATTATCAGTGGGACCTCTTCATTTCTCAGTTTCCCCCAAAATGGCTAGATCGCAGGAGCCATGGAGCTGGTTCTTAGACTCCAACTTGATTTTCTCTTCCTTCAGTTCCTCGGTTGCTTTCTTAATGTTTTCACGGCATCTGGTTACTTCTGACTTTACTTCCCTCAGCACCCCGTGGCTCTGCTCGCCCCGGTGCTTGGTGTAGATGATGTGCTGGACCAAGGACTCCAAACTCATCTCAGGCCCGGGCTCCCGCAGATCCTTTCTTCACGATCAATATTTTATAACCAAGTCTGAGGATTACCACCACCACAGGTGGCAAGTTCCTTCAGACCTAGAATGACTATTGTGAAAAGACAGACAACATCAAGTGTTGGTGAGGATGTGGTAAAACTAGAACCTTAATATACTGTTGATGGCAAAGTAAAATAGAAGTTTATAGAACAGTTTGGCTGTTCTTTAAAAAGTTAAACACACTTTTACCATATAACTAGCAATTCCAGTAAGAAGTATTTACCCAAGAGAAATGAAAACCTATACATATATATAGAGACTCATATGATAATGTTCATAGCAACAGTCGTCATAATAGCTCAACACTGGAAACAGCCCACATGTCCATGGATAAAGAAAATGTGGTAAGCCCATACAGTGGACTGCTATGAACAATAGGAAAAAAAAACAAAAAACTACTGATACATGCAACAACATTGGCAAATCACAAAAACATCATGTAAGTGAAAGAAATCAGATATGAAAGACTTCATATTGTAGGATTCCAGTACATTGAATTTCCAAAAAAGGTAAAACTATGGAAAAAAGATGAGTGATTGATTGAGGGCAGTGTAGGAGTGCAAAAAGACCCATGAAAATAATTTGGAGTAATGGAAGTGTTTTAAAATTGAATGATGGTTGCACAACTGTAATATTTATTATATACATGGAAAAATACATGTAAAGTGGGTTCTTACAGGGGTTAGCAGATGGTGTACAGTTTACATTGCTGGACTCCTACATGGCTGACTGCAGTTTGAGTCCAGGGCCCGACAGCTTAAAATACACGCTGAGCGTGTGTACATGTGTGCCCAAGATCCCAGAAGGAGAATGGATAAGGGATTACAACATGGCTATTCCCCGAGAGGGTGATTTATCACTTCCCTCTCACTGTCTCTATCTCTCTCTGTCTGGAGAGTATATGTGACTTAAGGCAAAAAAAATCTTTTTTTTAACAAAAGTGGGTAGTTACATAAAATGTAAATTAAACCTCAAAAAATTGTTACAAAAATAAAAAGAACTAAAAATGCAAATAAAATGGAGTATACAGGGGTCCAGACAGTGGTGCATGGTAAAATGTGATGTTCTGTGAGGCAGACCCACGTGGAAAGGTTATAGATTCACATCTGGAAATCTTCCTAAGTATGTCAGGCATGTATGTGCCCTTGAGCTGGGCTGACTTGGGTGGATCACAGCTTCAGGACCCTGTCAAGAGTGTTGTTATCTCTCTCTCTCTCTCTTTCACTCTCAATAAATAAATGAATAAATAAACTTAAGAAAAAAAAAGAGGGGCCAGCAGGTTGCACAGTGGTTAAGGCACCAGATTCTCCCATGGCCAATCACAATTTGAGTCCCAGACCTGGCAGCTTGAAATACACAAGTATTTATATTTGCATGTGTGCCCAAAATTCCAGGAGAAGAATGAAGGAGAAGGGATTATTGCATGGCCACTTCCCCCAACCCAAGGGATTTCTTACTTTCTCTTTCACTGTGTCTCTCTGGTAAGCACACTTGCCTTAAGGCAACTGATTCAATCTGGAGTATAAGATTGAAGAAAAATGTCAAAAATGATCCCACAGGGCTGGTCCTGTACCCTAGTGGTTAAGGGAGCCAGATCCCACTTGACTGACTGCAGTTCACATCCCAGCCCTGGCAGCTTAAAAAATACACTGGGTGCATGCATATGTGTGCCCAAAATCCTGACAGAATGGAGACATAGACGAGAAGGAATTGCTGTGTGACCACTGTATCCCTCCACTGCGAAATACTGGGAAATACTTTCTCTCTCTCTCTCTCTCTCTGCTTCCCTCCCTCTTCTGTCTCTACTTTCTGTAGTGAGCACAGGGCCCTCTGGCAACTAAAAAAAAAAAAAGAATGATGCTAAGATTTCTGGCTATTTCTAGCATAGAGGATAATATAACAATATATAATAATATAAAATAATATTTGGTCTACAAAGAAAAGATTTGGGGTTTAGTTTCAGACATGAAAGTGGTAAAAGCTGGAAAGAGATTTGAGAATTACCCATTTTCAAGAGCTTACTGAGGCTGTAAGAGTGACTGAGATCATTTAGGGAGAATGTGCAGTATAAAATACATTTTCAGTTCATTAGGAATAGCCTAATGAAGGGCAGCTTCCCTGGAGAGTATTTCACTGTTTATGAGGATAAGTGGTAATTTCCCTGTATTTTATGTATTTTTCTTATAATTCAAAATTTTAGAAATTCTGCATCAGAATCTCAGACAAATTATGTAGGGATATTTTAATCCAGTCTATAATGTCAAACATTTAAGTCACAAAGTTGGAAGCTGAACTATAGCCAAATTAACACTATCTGAGGATCTACCATATGCAAGAAAATGTGCTAAACATCCTTAAGACTGCAAGGAAATTGGAGGGTCAGAAACTGACTTCAAGAAGTTTTCAATTTTGTTCTATGGATTCTATACTTTTCCAGTATGTGGATCTTGAGGTGGGTAGGGAATGGTGGGAAAGGAGTTAGAGAATTCATTGACCTACTAGGTTAAAGAAAAGTCTAGAAGGATCTATTGGGTTGTCTCTATAAATAAGTCCTTGACTGGAAGTAAATTTGAGGAAGCTGGTCAGACCAAAAGGGATTCTGTTTTGTTTCCAAAAAGTCAGCTCTTGTGGGTTTCTTTTTAAAGCTTGGGTCGGTCATTTTATTTCAAGTCAATTTTATCCTGGTTTTCCAAGAGGAATGGTAAGCATTATTTTCAGAAGCCATTAATATGTTATGCAATTCCTTGCAAGGATTAATGTGTTTCAGACAATAGAAAAATTAGGTAGGCCCCGTGGCCCTTTCACCAACAACCTCTCTATATGGAAATACAGATTCAGGAGCTTGAGTTAGATCTGACAAGTAAGCTGTGTTCTGAAAGAGGAGGAAAAGCAGCTCTTAAGTCTGTGGCCAAGGGGAAGGAGCTTATTGGCTGAGCTTGACAAGTTGATAATGAGACCTTTGAAAACCATTGAAGAGGATA
Source organism: Tupaia belangeri chinensis (assembly GCF_000334495.1). Taxonomy (NCBI): domain Eukaryota; kingdom Metazoa; phylum Chordata; class Mammalia; order Scandentia; family Tupaiidae; genus Tupaia; species Tupaia belangeri. The sequence continues at coordinate 4,928,300 of NW_006159716.1, forward strand.
AATAGAAGCTGCCATTAGGCGTGAGGATGTGGAGAGACAGCATGTACTGATGATGTAGGTAGTAGGTGATATCCCACTGTAGCACATTAAAGGGATAACCGTGAGGACAACTGCAACCATGCTCCATGTGACCTGATGTGGCTAAGTGAGAGACAGCTGGAGCAGGCTGTTGGTTCCATTGTCAGACAAAAAAAGGAACTCACAGGATGTGTTGCATGTGTAAAGTCTATGCTGACTATGGCTAAGCACTAAATAAAATGTCATGCTTCAAGTTTGTTCCCAAAAGAATGGCAAACTCCTGCTGCTCTCCAGTAAAAGGTCAGCTAAGGCCCAGCTCCCACAGTGCATGCTGGATGCTGCTGTTTTGCAGGCTGAGTCTCTCTCAAGGGGAAACCCCAATCCCAGGTCCACTCTCAAAAACCAGACACAGCAGTGGGCTACCATGATCCTGGCTACTTGGGAGACTAAGGCAGAAGGATCAAGACACAGCAACACCCTCTCTTAATAACTCCCCTGTCAAACATACACACATAAGCCAAGAGCTCCAGGATGACCTGGAGAAAGGAGGATGCCACTGCTTCAGCATCCATAGCTTGTGCTGCAGCAAGCTGTAGACCCAATGGCCACTACACTAGACTTGTCTTCAAAGACATGCTTTCAGAACTGTCTCTGGCGATTGAAGGTCACTCCAAAATAGTAAAATTTATAAGCACCCTTTGGAAATTTCTTTTTCCTTTTGCATGCAATGGGTTTTCCCTAAATCCAAGTTTTCCAACCCAAGATTAAATTAGTAAATTGTTTAAAATACAGTTCAAGAGGAAGAATGTTGTATAGCTATCCTCTGTGGGGTATTTGTTTGTTTATTCTTTTTCTTTTCTTTCTTTCTTCTCCTTTTTTTTTTTTCCAGAATAGAAAGTGAAACAAGCATCTCCAACAGGGCCCTATACCACAATCTTCTCCACAGCCTTCTCAGCCAGCCAGAATCTCAGGCACCTACACACACAGCAGGTACAGGTTGACCTGGAACCCAACCCCAATATTCCATATGACTTCGAGCATTGCAGAATCTTTAACAACTTCTGTGCCACCAAGACTGCAAGACTGGGCCTAGATTGTTTGCTGTTTTTGTTGTTGTTGTGTTATCTGACTTGTTGGTTGGTGTTTTGTTTTTTTGTCTTTAAAAACGATTTTTGCCATAGGGTACATGCACTCACCAGAGAGAAAGACAGAGAGTCAGAAAGTGAGAAATCACCCCTCAGGGGGCAATGGCCACTTTGCAGAACTTTCCTCCTCTTTTTCTCTTGGGATTTTGGGCACACCTGCACATACACCTGACACCAGTTTTAAGCCGCTGGGTCCAGGTCTTTTTTTTTTTTTTTTCTTTTTTAATTTTTTTTTTTTTTATTTTTTTTTTTTTTTTTTTTTTTTTTAA
>NW_006159716.1:4930157-4936834 GCF_000334495.1 Tupaia belangeri chinensis
ACAGTCGGCTGTAATGCTTTAAGATACATTTGTCCCCTGCCCCTTCACTTTTCAATCCCTTGGTGGTGTTACTAATCTTTGCAATTCCTGCAGGAATACTGTACAATAGTTTTCCCTTATTTGCAGTTTCTTTTTTTTTTTTAATTTATTAATTTATTTTTCTTTTTTTAACAATAATATGCTATACATCATTACAGTATACAAAATGAATTTTTCATCCAAAATACACTGTCTGTTGGCTCAATCAAGCACATCAACATACGTGTCTTGATTTCATGGGAGTCCAGCACCATAACTATTATGTCCCTGTTTTTGTTACTTTTTTTTTTTACCCCTATGTACATCTGAATTGTTTCTGACTTATACAAACTCTATTAAATTAGGTTTACAATATTTCTTTACTGCTTACAAATCTTAAGGACTCCTGCCATATGAAAGAAAGCCTTAATGACTTCAAAAACTAGCCAGGCAATCTTTGTATAATGTTGCTTCCTCACAGAGCTACAGGATAATTAATAAACACACAAAGAGATTCTTACATAGTTGTAACCATCATTGTTACACACTTGTTTAAGAATTTTGTTGTTGTTGTTCTTAATGGTATTACTACTAGGATATAAGGGGCCAAAAAATCCCCAGCCTGAGGTCAAGGAGTTTGCATATCCCCACAGGCTTGGGTTGGCTGGAGAAGTGGCCCACTTCCTCCTGGTCTTCCCTCCCACTAGCTGGATTGCACATCGACTGAGTCTCCCATAAAACTGTCAGCTCAACCCACATATCCATCTGTCCGGATAAGATTGTGAATTCCTGTGTCTACGTCTGGTTCTGGTCCCTCTGAATTCTGAGATTATGGTTGTTCTCTTTAAGAAAACGCTTGCTAGCAACTAACAATTTTATTTTGCACATGATAAAGGCTTGTTTTATTTGTTTCAGTATGTCTTGATTTCCTTCCGGCATAGGACTTTATTGAGTCTATTTGGTCTGAAATTTGCCCCACCTCCTCTGATGCATAATGGTCTAGGAATAATCTAAAAATGATGTTATCTTCTTCTGAGATGCAGTGGAGGTTCACCGACAACTTCTTCTAATCATTCGGGCTACTGTTTACACTCATCTTAGTACCAGAGTCTTGGGTAAAGCCAGGGAACACAGAATAGTGGCTTTTCAGGTTTTTTACATGCTGTATCAAAAAAGCATAGTATGTCATAATCTGTTGATTTGTTAAGGGCACTAGTTTCGCCTTATAAACAGAGCACCCAATTTTAAATCATTAGCCACTTTTGTTGTAAGATCATACTTGTTTATTTTTTTTTTCAATTTGTTAGAGGCTGCATGTGCTCACCAGGGAGACAGAGAGGGAGAAAGAGAAAGCATCACCCCAATGGGACGTGGTCACACTGCAACCCTATCTCTTCCATTTCTCCAGTCTGTTGAGATTTGGAGCACACACACACATTTTTCAAGCCACTGGGGCCGGAATTTGAACCATATCAACTATATGGGATCTGAATCCTTCACCCACTAGGCTATAGGGTTGGTTCCATGTTTGTTTCTTATGAAATCTATCTTTGTCATTGGTTTCCAGTAACACTAAAGAACCATGTTTGTTCTCCAAAGTACCTCTTTTCTGTGTTAATTTGCACCAGAGAACCAAATTCCCATCCCAGATCAGCCCTCACTCTCAAAGAACCTGTCTGCTTTGTGGAAAGCATTGCCTGCCCACCTCCGCTCTGTTTATCTTGGGTGTAAAGATCACTGTTACAGATTTTTCTTCCTTAAGGATGAGAGTTGTACTGTAAAATATTAGATGCAGTTTATAAATTATTCAGGGCAGATTTACAAAGGTTGTTAGTTTTAATGTCATTTGTATTTATAAAAACTAATATATCTGTTTGTTTGCTATTACTCTGGGTGAAAGTGCATATTTTTTTAACTACATTTTTAGCTTTAAAAAGAATAACATTCACATTTTATAGAGTGCCTAATTCAACCCTTCTCTTTCAGTTGGTTTTAGTGCAACAAAGAAATGAATATGTATAATTCTTCTGACTTCTGAGGCATATTGTATTAGATTGTTTGGGAAAGTCATGATGTAACGGTTTTCTGTGAAAAAAAAAAATGCCTCATGGTTTTCCCCACAACTCAATGCATTCCAATATGCATCTCATCTCACATTGCTTTTTGCAATGTGACAGTCCCTCCATTAAGCCTGGGTGGGAACTTGTGACTGCTTCAATCAACAGAACATGGTGGAAAAAAATGCTGTGTGACATCCCATCTGGGTCACAAGAGTTCCTGCCTTAATACCACTCTTTTCTCTCTCTCTCTTTCTTTTTTCTCTTTCTCTTCTTGATACTCTCATTTCATTTTTCCTCCCTTCTTTTTTTTCATAAGCCAGTAACTAAAAATGGATTTTGGAGGCACGCTGTCTGTGGTAGAGCCCTGACATTTTCCCTCACTAACTGTGCAACTGTGGGCAACTTATTTAATCATTGTATGCCTCAACTTTCTCATCAGTAGATTAGGCATAATAATAGCATCTACCAAAGAGTATTGCTGGGATGACTAAATGAGCTAAATATATGTGGAAGGCCTAAAACACAGTCTGGAACATAGCAAATACTCATTAAAACATTAGGTATTATCATCTTAGCTTTAAGGAACTTGATTTTACATTTTACAAATGTGTTTACTGACCAAACTTACTGCAATATAAATAATAGACTATTTAAACACACACTATCCTAATGGCCTATTGATTTATTTCATTTTTAAGGTTCCATGTACACACAGACATTATTTTAAAATCATAATTTATGCAAAGATACAGGAGAATAGCAATAATCACTTAGGGTTCATTATACAAGAATGAGCCAAGAAGTTAGCCCAAGAAGTGGAAATGTCACCATTTTTAAAATGTGGAGACTATCATTCTTTTGGCCAACAGAATATCATAAAGACATTGACAATATAAGCAAAAGAGACCAGATAACACTGTGCATATAGTATGAAGTAAGAAGAATACGATATAAGACTCTAAATAATAGACTAAAAATTAGATAGGCTTAAAAAAAACTATGCTTAATAAGTTGAATAGATTAAAAAAGACAAGTTGAAAATTACAGATGGAGCTGGAAAACATGAAGAGACTTGGAATGTTTTAAAAGAAAAAGAAAAATTCTAAAATTAAAAAAATAGAATTATCAGACTAAGACCTCAATAAATAGTTTTGGTAGCATCTGAGGAGATAACTAGAGAAGTGGAAAGTGGGTCAAAAATTCAAAAATAAATCATGGGGAAATAAATCAATTCAAAAATAGAGAACCAAAGATAAGGGATAGAATATAGAATGAGTAATTTCACTGTTAAGTTAGATTTAAAAATAAAGGGTAAAAGAACAAAGATAAAGTCAATATTTTCCAGAATTGATGAACACCATCAATACAAGGTCTACGTTCCAATTCAAGAAGCATAATGAATTCTAAACAAGATAAATAAAGGGGATTCCCATCTAGGTGCATTTGAGAGAAACTATTAAAACACCTCAGACAAAGGTATTCTTAAAAGTAGCTAGAGAGGGCCAGCCAGTAGCGTGCTGGTTAAAGTGGCTAAAACTGGTAGACTGCACAGATCAAGTCCCAGACCTACTGGTTTGAGAAACATGCTGGATGTGTGTGCATGCATGCCCAAAATCCCAACTGGAGGGAAAGATGGAGGAGAGAAGACTGTGGCATGACCATTCCCTACAGGAAGCCCTTTCTCACTTTCTTTTCTCTCCCTGTTTGTTTCCAGCAGGTGCCTGTGCCCTCTGGCATATTAAAAAGAAAGAAATGTATCTTAAGAAAATTTTTCAGAAGTATCTAGAGAAAAACAAATTACTTTCCATGGAGCCACAGTTAGACTGACAGTTGACTTCTCAGTGGCAGGAATGGAACAGAAGCCAGTGGACTGGTGTCTGCAGTGTGCCAAAAATAAAAATAGCAACAGTAACTGATAACCAAGACTTCTTTACCAGGAAAAACATTCTTCAGGAAAGATGCTTTCTGTCAAACACTGAGATATTTGTCCACTAAGAGATCACAGTGAAGGACTTTCTAGAGGCTGTCTCTAGGTAGATGAAAATAATTTCAAATCTCAAACTAAATGTTCTGGATGGTCAAGCTAAAGTCTTGAAAAACATATCATGCACATGTAGATATATGCCAAAAATTCTAAGAGGAGAATGGAGGAAAAGGGATTGTGGCATGTCCATCCCCCCAGTAGATGCTTTCTCACTTTCCCTCTCTCCCACTCACTCTGTCTCTGTGGTGAGCACACACACACACACACACACACACACACAAAAAAAAAAAAAAAAAAAAAAGAACAACAAAAAATAAAGATATGACCATAGATTTTTTTTAAGGAGAAAATAAAAAATTTCACAATATACTACTTTTATACCTTTTGAATCTTATTCTTATTTAATAAACCTACATAGAAAGTGTTGTTCATAATACTCTCTCTATATATATATCCAGAGGGCATATGCACCTGCCCAAAAGATACAGGGAGAGAAGAGAGAGTGAGAAAGGGCCCCTTATAGAGAATGGTCGTGCCACAATCCTCTCTCCTCCACCTTTCCCTCCAATTGGGATTTTAGGCATGCATGCACACACACACCCAGCCATAAAATCATGCATGTATTTATGTTTTTAGACAGTGGAGGTGGGGTGAGCTGTGGGTATAATTTGAAAAAGAGTATTGAGCCACACTCTTCTCATGTTAATCACAGGAACACAAAAATACAAGCCAAACCATGTAAGTATATACAAAGCCCCTGTTTATGTCACTTTCACCACATTTCATTGGCTAAGCCTGTTGTCAATAAAGTGAAGTCTGAGGGTGTGTCCCATTGTCCCATAGAAGAACAATACAAATCCACAAAGGAGAGCATGTAGATGTCTGAGGGCATTTCAAAATATTTGTATAAAAATGGAATTAAAAGTACAAGTTTATCTTTCTGTAAAAAATATGAAATTAATATGCAATTTTTTCACAATATCCATTTTCTATGAACTTTTAAAAAAGATTTGTTTTATTTAATTTTATTCCTTGTCCTCATTTTATTTATTTATTTTTTTTTTGTAGTTGACCAGAGGGAGACAGAGAGAAGGAAAGTGAGAAAGCAAACTGCCAGGTCCAGGTCTCAAACAGCGATCAGCCATGTGGGAGTCCAGCCACCATAACCATCACACCACCTGCTGGTCTCTCCATGAACTTTTCGAAGTCCCTCTTATAATCCTATTGCAGGAGAGTGAAGTGTTAGAACAAATAACTTGGAGTAAGTGTTCTGTCCTTTTTCAAAAAGGATAGTCGAGGTGACTGCATTTTATTTTTTTAACTCAAGGGTTGAATTTTAAGCTAAAATCCGATAGTGTCAAATTAAGTGAACCCATAAGCACTAAAAAAATAAATCTTAAATTCAAGTCATTTAAAATGTACAAAGCTCTGTGTGAAGGTCTCACTGAGTACAGTGGTAATGGAGATGCCTTGGGCCTGAGACACAGTGAGCTTGGCAAAGCAGTCATGCTGCTATTCAGACAGATTTGAGACAACGAAAATGCACCCAACCTTCCTGACATTGCCAGCATCGTCAAAAGGCATATATGTGTTGCCAGCAAAAGTGACATTTAAAAATGGAAATGAAATATAAAAAACTGAAAGTTGGGATAAAATGTCTCAGTGTGTTTATGGGAAGATCTACTCATTTCTAAGTGATGCAATGGAAAATCCATCTTCGGTCTACCCAAGTCAAGGACATTTTATAAACTGAGTAATGTGACAGTTTGTGACAAATTCTAAACCCACTAACCAAAATCTTATGCCTCTGAGAAAAAGGGAGCTAGAGTTTCTCAGTAAGTAAAATTATGGCTTAGCGCTCTAGGGAGAGAGAATAGCTCAGAAATACTTAATAGTCCATATATGGCATGTGTATAAATGAATGAATGCATACATACAAATAAGCACACACGCTGTGTTGATTTTGTCAACCAATACTTATTTATGAAAGAAAGGATTAAATATTTCAATATCTTATCTGTTTATTCTTTATTGTCATTGCTGTTAGTCTTTCTGATGAAAATTAAACCCTTTTTTGATTCAAATTTGTCCAAACTCACAGAGAATTGTCACTAGCATCACAATGCTGATATTAAAAAATGGAGCATCTTAAGGATTGCAAGGGTTGGATTGGGAGCAGGGTCATCCAAAGAAAAGAAAAAATGTCTTTCAAAAACATTCAATTCACGCCAGAGTACTTCATATCGTATATAAATATTAATTTAAATGTATTAGAATGCATCACAGACCTAAATGTAAAACTACTGATAGAAAACCACAGGACTTTCAAAAGAAAACAGTTTATGACTTGGATTAGGCAAAGAGTTCTTAGATATGACACCAAAATCTTGAGCCATGAAAGTAAACATAATAAATTAAACTTCATCAAAATTAAAAAAATATTTCTCTGTGCGAAATACTATTTAGAGAATGAAAAGAGCTACAGAGTTGAAGGAAACATTTTGAAATTATATATATAAACTTCATCTAAAAAAATATTTCTCTGTGCGAAATACTATTTAGAGAATGAAAAGAGCTACAGAGTTGAAGGAAACATTTTGAAATTATATTATATA
>NW_006159716.1:4938935-4947639 GCF_000334495.1 Tupaia belangeri chinensis
TATATATATATATATGTGTGTGTGTGTGTGTGTGTGTGTGTGTGTGTGTGTGTGTATTCAATGAAAAGCAAATAAACATACCAGTGGAAAGGTAGCCAGAAGATTTGAACTTTTTGAAAGAAGATAAACAGTTGGACAATAAGCTCATGAAGAGATGCTCAATATCATTTATCACTAGGAAAACAAAAATTACAACCACATGAGAAACTCATACGTATTAAATATTAAAAACAAATTTCGAAGTGTCAATACCAAGTATGGATGAAGTGACAGAGCTGGAATTCTCAAATGCTGCAGAAGAGGCTGCAAAATTGTACCGTCACTTTGGAAAACAGTTTTGGGGAGTTTGTATATATATAATCATAAACTAACAATATAAATAGCATGATAACCATATTTTAACTCAGTAATCCTATGCCTAGGCATCAACCCTAGGGAAATGCAGACTTGCATCCTTAAATGAGTAAATAGCTAAATAAACTCGAGTATATTGATTCGTGCTGAACTCTTTGGCAATACAAAAGAACAAACTACTGACACAGGTGGCATTCTATGTCAATCGCAAATGCACTACACTCAAACCAGACACAAAGGTCATATACTAAGTGAATTCCATTCAAATGACATTCCAGAAAAGGGAAACCTATGGGAATGGAGACTAGATCAGTGATTGTCAGGGCCCCAAAGTGAGGAGAGGATTTGACAACAAATGGACAGTATGGGAGAATCTGGGGGAGGTGGTGTGTGGCAGCGATAAGAACTGTCCTATATCCCAGTTGTGGTGATGGCTTTATCCATTTGTCAGAATTCACGGAACTCTAGGTGAGTTCTATTTTTTATTTTAAAAATCTTATGTATTTATTTATTTTAAGACAGGGCATGTTGCCCAGGGCAGCCTCTAGGTCATGATTTTCCTACTTCAGCTTCCCTGAGTTGCTGGGATCACAGATGGACTCCAAAGGATCAGGCCCTTAGGTCAAACCAGAATTCAAACCTGGTCCTCCAAGTAGGCCCAGTCCACAGAGTGGTGTCTTAGCAGTGGCTAGATCTAAACTTTTTTTTTTTTTTTTTTGAGAGGTTTTTGCTATAGAGCGCGTGCGCTCGCCAGACAGACAGAGAGATAGAAAGCGAGAAATCACCCCCGGGGGGATGGCCACGCCGCAATCCCTTCTCCTCCATTCTCCTCTCGGGATCTTGGGCACATGCGCACACGCATACCGGATCCTGGTCTCAAACCACGGTCGGCTACATGGGAGTCCAGCGACATAGCCATTACACTAACTGCTTGTCCCAACTTTTTTTTTTTTGAGAGGTTTTTGCTATAAGGCATGTGAGCTCACCAGAAAGAGAGAGACAGAGAGACAGAAAGAGAGAAATCACCCCCAGGGGGGAAGGTCATGCCGCAATCCCTTCTCTTTCATTTTCTTCTCCGGATCTTGGGCACGCACCCACATGTGCCTTGCATATCTTTAAACCACCGGGTCCAGGATTTGAACTGCAGTTGACTACATGGGAGTCCAGTGACATAACCATTATGCTAACTGCTGGTCCTTAGATCTACACATTTTAAAAAAGTGAATTTTGAGGGGCCAGTGGTGGTGTGGTGGTGAAGGTACTTAGTTCCCACATGGCTAACTATGATTCAAGTCCTGGACCTAGAGAGTTGAAAATCAAGCCTGGTGCATGTGTGTGCATGCCTCAGATTCCAAGAGGATAATGGAAGAGAAGAGATTGTTGTGTGGCCATCTCCTCTGAGAAGAAATTGCTCTCTTCCCCTCTCTCTGTCTCCTCTCTGGTCAGTGCACATGCCCTATTGCAAAAAACTTAAAAAAAAAAAAAAAAAAAGAAAAAGAAAAAGAAAAAGAAAAGTTAACTTCACTGAATATGAATTTAAAACCAAGTTTTAAATGATTCCATTTAACCGACATGATTGAACATTAAAGTTTTGAGTTTTATATACCAGGCACTCTGCTAAAATAGGAAAGTCAGAGTTCCTGCCCTTAAGGGAACTTAAAAATGTAATAAAAAGGCATTAGGCTAGAGGCAATAATGACACATTTTTGCTGAAAATTGTGTTAGAGAGTAAAAAAATAGAGTGTCAAGAGAAGTACACACAGAGACAAAGGGGTTTAAAGGCAGGAGCGATGGAGACATCCCTTGGTAAATATGATGAGGAATGAAAACCCATGGCATTTGAGACTGACCTTAAAAGATAAGCACTATTTAGTAGGCAGGGACTGGAGACGGGGGAGAAGAGAGGTCAGAGCAGAAGGGCACAAAGGAGTGCTGATGTGAGAGCAGCCTGCGTGGAAGGAATGGCCAGTGATCCGCCTTGATTAGAAGAAATGTGGAAAGTGTTGGGGCTAAGTTGTGGAGTGTGTCAAATGGCTCAGTAAGATGCTCTTAAGTAATAGACAGAGGGAAGCTATTAAAACGTCTTCAATCCGGCTTGACTTTAGAACAGAACTTCCTTAACTCATTTGACCACAGGGAACTTTAGAAAGTATAATGTAGAGGGACCAGCAGACGGTGTGGTGGTTTTGGTGCTCTACTCCCACATGTCCAACCATAGTTCAAGTCCCGGCCCCAGAAAAAAATCACACTGTGTGGAAGCAGATTATGCTCTGAAATTAAAAAAAAAAAAAAAAAAAGTAAAGAAAAGAAAGAAAATCACACACCCCAAATCTCAAGAAGGCAATGGAGGAAAAGGAATTGCAATGTGGTCACGCCCTTTGGTTGGTGGACAATTTCTCACCTTCCCTCTCTCTGTCTCTATATCTCTCTGGAGAGCTTATGTGCCATATGTCAAAAACCTTTAAAAAAAAAGATAATATAGAGATGGAATACTAATACATTTCTTGGGGAAGTTAATGCCAGCTTTTTGTCAGAATACCCTTGGTTTATTAACTGATCATGGAGAAAATGTTGTACAATGTGAATATTTAGTTTTTAAGCAATGAAACTTTATCATACCTGTATATTAACATTATAAAACACAATGCCAACATATAGCAGAGAACATTGAATAGATGAATAATACTAAAAAGATGGTTGGTTGGTAAACGTGGTCTAAGCATCAATTTGAAGACTGGATGTCAAGTGTTCCTATATTGGATGAATCTCTGTGGTTTACTGTGACTCTTCAGGATGTTAAACCATTATTTAGAGTTAGATTCTGTTACTTAGACGTGGATAAATACCTAAGACTTACAGCTACATGAATGTGTTTGGTAATTTTCTTTCTTTCTCTTTTTAATTGCCGATGGCATGTGTGCTTGCCACAGAAGGATGGAAAAATAGAAGGAGAGTGAGAGAGAGAGAAAGGAGAGGGGAAGGAGAGGAAAAACAGAGGGAGAGTGAGAAAGGGGTGAGGGAGAAAGCACCATCTGATGGGACATGGTCACACTGCAATCCTTTCTCCTCCATTTATCCATCCTGTTGGATTTAGAAGACATGCACACAGACATGCCTGGCATGTTTTTCAAGCTACTGGTGCCTAGATGCAGACCATGGTTGGCCATATGGGATCCAGCACCCTTAAGTACTAGGCCACAGGGTTGGTCTTATGTCTGGTTATTTTCTAATACGCATGTTTTTTATTTAGAAATTTAGAAGAAAAATATCAACAATACTGACAGTAGCAGACACTGTTGGTGATCTGTCCACTCCAGAGACCATCCAACTTTGGTGGACTAAAGTAAACATCATATGAAAAGAAGGAAAAAAGTTTTGTGGCCATGCAATTTAAGAAACATTTTTTTAGTATTTGGGAGAATAAGGAGGAAGGAAGAACAGTTGATTGAAGTGACGAAGACCATCTTTGCCAAACTTCTTAAATTCTTATTTTATTATTTTTTTAAGAATTACTTAATTTTATTTGTTGTTATTATTATTATTAATTATTTATTTTGACCAGAGAGAGCGAGAGGGGAAAAGTGAGAAAGCAAGCCGCCAATCCTGGGACTCAAACCATGGTCAGCCATGTGTAAGTCCAGCACTTTAACCACCATGCCACCTGCAGGTCCCAAGGAACTCCTATTTTAACAATAAATAAAAGAAGGTGAATAACTATTTAATTGATAATTTGTAAATGGTGCATTTTTTTTTTTTAAAGAGATTTTTGCTCTAGGGCTCCTAGGATCGCTGGAGAGACAGAGAAAAAAGTGAGAAATCCCCCCACCCTCCCAGAGGGTATGGCGATACCGCAATCCCTTCTCCTCCATTCTCCTCTCAGAATTTTGAGCATGCACACACACACACACACACACACACACACACACACACACACATACCGGTGTGAGTTTTAAGCCACCAGATATGGGGCTCAAGCCATGGTTGACTGTGTGGGAGTCCAGCAACGTAACCATTACACCATCTGCTGGTCCCCATGGTGCCTTCTTTTTAAAAATAACTTGATTCATTAAATACTTTCCAGATAGTCTTTTTAAAAAAACAAATAAGCAACCTATTAATTTCACAGTGGCTACATTGCTTCTATACTTGCCACTCCAGCAGATACTCCTTCTGTAGTCTTCCACTGGTATAAATGTTAATGTGCTCTGTTTAACACATAGGAATTTTTTTTTCCCTTGAAGAAAGAGGATTCAGACATTGAAAAAGCATTTGTTTCTAACACTTGATCTTGTTCAGTCTCTATTCAGCTGTAGGTTATCTTTGTTCTTTTGGGTGAGAGAGAAGTCATTTTCAACGGGTGGAAATAAACACCTCAGATAAATTTTTAAAAAGTGTAGTACTTTTATTGATTCCTTGCAATGAGATATATGTTCATTCATTCATTCATCAGACCTAGAGAAATTTCTGGCATGTGCATAAAATCTTGTTCGTCACTAGAATTTCAGAGACAAACAGGGCACAGTCTCAGCTCTTAGGCTAGGCTTGATGGAGAGACAGACACATCCCAGCCACATTACTTACTAGGAAAATGATTACTAATACAAAGGAACATAAGAGGTAGGTGTACAGAGGAGAGTTACTAACTTGGCTATGGAAGATGGGGTGCTGGTCTTTACTAAGCAGGTGACATCGAGTTGAACCTTGAAGGATGGGTGCAATTTTCCTAATGGTCAAGGTGGAGAACAGCACTGCCAATAGAAGGAACAGAACTGACAGAATCATGGAGACATGAAAAAACATGGCATGCTTGGAACTTCAGGATATCTGTGGCTGGAGTGCCAGCGCAGGGAGGTGGGCCTTGAGCACAGGATAAAGAGAAGAGCTGTGAAATTGACATAAAGACAGTTTTGGACCAGGTTATATACAAGGCTTTTGTTCAATACTATCTGTAACAGAGCACTGGAGGTCTTCAAGTAAGAAGTGATATGAACTGGTCTACATTGTATAAAGATAATCCAGTAGAAGTTATGGATAATGTGGCGGGGGGGGGAGTGGTTGGAGGGAGGGAGGATACGATTAGAGGCAAGAAAAGCAGTTGGGAGAATTTTGCTAGTTCTGACAAATAGAATAAGGGCCAACAGTAAGTAATGCACATGCAGTTGATAGAAGAGAGACCAAAAAAAAAAAAAAAAAAAAAAACTTAGAAGGCAGAATCATCAAGACAAGGCAGTGAAGACCCGGATACTCAGGTGGCTAAATACCTGGATTCACCATGGGTAAATGTGGCTGGCTTTTGTTATAATAACAACAGATCAGAAAAGGCACTCTGCTATGTGAGCCGCTCTCTTTTATGTTTTAAGTTATGTTATTTGTTGGTAAGCATTTCTTCTAATTCTGAAATATGCAAAGAAACACATTGAAGTAAACACCCGGAGGAGATAGGGCAGGGTGGGTAATTTACTTAGAAGAGAGGCATTCCCGAGCTATTTTTAACTCAGCCCATCCCTTGCTCCATTGGGATGTTGGTGAAACATTCAGGTTGTTTATGAAGAGCCTATGTATAAATACACAAACAGTCATATTTTCCATTCAAAACTGGAGGCTTTACCAGCCTTTTCTCTATGCCATGGCACTGTCATTTGGTTCATATCCTCCACTCTGTAATCCAACGAGAGCCTGGGCTGTAATTCCATATGGCTGGCCACCAGCTTCCAGCCCTAAATGACTTTGAAGTTTGCTGTTCAGGGGGAGGCCCAGGAGGCTGCAGGAAGAGGGTCAGACAAATCAGGAGAAAAGGGGCCTCTGCCTCTTAGCCAGAGAGGTGATGAAACAGCAAGGTGGTGGTGGTGGGGGGGGGGTGAGAGCCAGGGCTGATAACAGAAATCTGAATCCACCATTAGTTAACAAGAGGAAAGGAGTTCAAGTTTACTAATCTCAAGGACTCCCACTGAAATCCTGTAAACCCAGTGCTGGTGATGTTATATGAATTCCACTCAGCTGTCTGTGGAAAGATGGTTATGTTAATGAAATTATGCTTTAAATTAGCTGAACATATTCTCAAAAGAAAATTCTTTGCTGAAATTATATATTACAGATTTTGTGGTACCCTGGCTCTGCAATTTAACAGCATGTTGTTATTATTTAGCATTTAATGAGTACCAGAAATTTTTCTATGTATTCTCTACTTGGTTCAGAAACAATGAGATGAATGGCCTTTTTAGACCGCATGGTATAAAAGCATCCTCCTTGTACTAACGCCCATAAACATGATCAATGGAGACTCGGCTAAGAAAGGGATTCCTAATGAAAGTATCCACCACAGGGCAAAAAAAAAAAAAAAAAAAAAAAATGTGTTTTGTTTACCATATTTCAATTTCTCTTCACAAAATCCTCTACCAGGCTACTCAAGACTCATTCAATGTCTATGGTCCTATTCAATATCCCCCAGTATAAAGGGACAGTCTACATTAATATCATTACTTACCAATAAGCAGCAAAATTCTGATTATTGGCTTTGCTTCTTAGAGGAAGTTATTAAGAGAAGACCCCAGTCAAATGTTTTATCTCCTGTTTGTGAAGCCTCCAGCACCTGCCTGAACATGCTTGTTCATCTGATAAGGGTGGTGGAGGGGGTAGTCAGTCTGTGACCATAAAGTTTTTATGAACAAACAAACATAAATCCCCTAAAGCCATGGATAAAATAGGGAAGGGAGAGGTTAGCTACAATTAGGTAATTTTATGTACATATTCTATATCAAAATTACCAGCCCATAAAAATGTTACTGGTCTCCCTTCAGACATATAAAGTAAAATGATGCATTTTATAGCTACAGCACCAATAGCTAAAGAGGTAGTTGAACACTAGTGCTGGAGCATAGTTTCCATTTTCCTTAAAAAAACAAAACAAAATATACATGCAACAAAACCCAACTAACTTGCCTATAGACTAATTCATTTCAGGCACAGCTTAATTTCTTTCAGATTTGGTGCTTATAAACCCTGGCTAATTTGCCTGGTGACTTTTTTTTTTTTTTTTTTAACTCTACGGTACTCAAGAATCTTTTAAACGATTGAAAAAAATATTAATTTCTACATTTAAACAAGTTGTTGGAAAGTCATAACATTTTTCTATGCAAATAATGTGTCATGACTTTTCTGAAAACCTAATAGATAAGGTCCGAATCATAACAATGAATGTAGATCCATTTGTAAGGAAGATACCATAATTGGCACCAGTAATCTCAAAACTTACTTTCCCCCATTGTGGCCATTTGTTTGAGGTTTATATAAGCCTTTCAGAAGAAGTGGGCCTAGGAGTAACTGAAGTTGGTTACACCAGGAACAGAAACAGAGGTTTGAACTGGGGTCTCACAAGTGTGCTTTATTTAGGCTGCATTGTGCTTTAATCAGGTTGAATATGAATATTTCAGTTGGGGCAATAGTTTCTAGTTCATTGTGACCATTCCCAATTGTCATATGCCTATTTGCTTAATATATTGACTTGATATATCATTGGCCTGGCTGCAGGAGGTATTGCCCTGGAGTTTGCAACACCAGCATGTATATAGAGATATTTATATCACTTTCTGGGGCCAGGTGGTGGCACAGTGGTAAAACACAACACGCTGTGAGGCAATCCCACACAGAAAGGTTCCCTGTTCAAGTCCAGAGACCTCCCTAAGTATGCTGGGCACATGCTTGCCCATGGTTGGGAGCTTGCTGAGGTCTGGGGTCGACTGCAGCAATGAGACCCTGTTGGGGTGTTTTCTCTCTCTGTGTTTCTCTTACTCATAGAGGACACTATGACATATCATAATAAGTAAAAAGGCATATCATGTCACACTTTTCTTTAGAAGTTGTTCACAATCAAAGGCATCTAGTACAGAGGTCACAACCCTTTGGGGGGCCAGCTCAGTGGCCTGGTGGTTGATGGAACATGGCTGACCCCTTGGTTTGAGTCCCAGGCCCAGGGACTTAAGAAACAAGCTGTGTGTGTGTGTGTGTGTGTGTGTGTGTGTGCGTGTGCGTGCACGTGCCCCAAATCCCTACAGGATGGAGAAACGGAGAAGGGACTGCAGTGTGACCATGCCGCATGGCAGGTGTTTCCTGCCTTTCACTCTCTCTGTTTCTCTGTCTCCCTCCAGTGAGAACATGTGCCCTCTGGCAAAATTAAAAAACAAAACAAAACAACTTTTTTTCTTTTGGAGAGGTTTTCGTCATAGGGCGCATGTGCTCGCCAGACAGACAGAGAGAGACATAGAGACAGAAAGTGAGAAATCACCCCCCAGGGGGGATAGTCACGCCGCAATCCCTTCTCCTCCATTCTCCTCTCGGGATCTTGGGCACGCAC
>NW_006159716.1:4947670-4963463 GCF_000334495.1 Tupaia belangeri chinensis
CGGCGCGAGTTTTAAGCCACCGGGTCCGGGACGCAAACCGCAGTTGACTACGTGGGAGTCCAGTGACATAGCCATTACACCAACTGCTGGTTCCCAACAAAACAACTCTTTGGGTATGAGCATTCTCTATGTGTCAAATGTCATGTTAATGAACATTCCAACCTACATTTGATACCCATGATAAGCCTATGAAGCAGCTATTGTTATTATCCATCCTTATTTATCGGATGAGGCGACTGAGATTTAGAAACATAAATAACTTGCTCAAGGTTCCTTAGAAATGAGATGAAAAGTTTGAGCCCACACCTCCCCCCTCAGTACATTTGATCATATGACCTAGAGTTTAAGACAGGAAGTATCAAGTTCCCACATTCTGGACCCATAGAATTCCCTTCTGCTCTTGTAGCACTTCTCCATGTCAAAGACCACTCGCACAGTTAAGCATCCTGGACTTCATGACTCAACAATTACAACGATCGTTGGTGACTACTGTTGGCTCCCTTTCCACTTTGCCTTCTATTGCACCCTCTTGGCAAAGTGACAATTATTTATCTGAGACAAATATGAATTATCTGTCTTTCTTATATCTTCAACCTCCCTTCTTTATTGGATTTACCACCTACCCCCCCTTAAATATGAATGAAAGACCTTATCCTGGGTTCCCCTAGCTTCTTTGACACACTTCATACTAAACTTCTGGTCAAAGTAGACCATCTTGGTTGCTGTACTTTCTTGCCCATCACTTACTTCTTGGTCTCTTGAAACTTAATTTCTGATCCCACTTTCCACTGCAAACACTATATAAATTACCAATGACCTCTTAGTTGCTAAATTGAATGAGCATTTTTTCAGTGCATCCTCTTTAGTATCCAACACCGTTGAACTCTTTTTCTAAAACTGTTCTCTTCTCTTGGTTTCCATTATAAAACATTCCCTCTGACTTCTCTGGCTGCTCCCTGCATCCTCCCTTTAAAACCAGACCTTCAGTTTCAACCATCAGTATTAGGATTTCAGCCTCAGTCTTCTTGAGTGACTCAGTCACTTTCAGGGAAAAAAAGTCCAAAATCTATATTTTTCAGCCAAACTTGGTCAAACTATTTACTGAAATCCCACGGTCCCTTGAAATTTAGCAAGTCCCCAATTCCTCATTTTCCCTTCTTCCCTACTCTATCTTACCTGTCCTGGTGAATATCTGCATCATATACCTGATTGCTGAGTCTTAGGTCATCTCCTCCTCACCTGGTGGAAAAAAAAAAAAATCCCTACCTTCTATTTAATAAACACCAGGTTCTCTCCTCTTCTCCATTCTTGCTACTGCTGCACCTGTTCATACTCCATTCTTTCTCTCTCAGTCTCCTTGTTACGGTATAATTTACCTACAGAATAGTTTACCCTTTTAAGAGTATAGAGAGTTCTATGATTTTCAACAAATGCCTATAGACACGTAACCACAATCACAAAATATGAAACAGTTCTATCAATCCCCTCCCCTTGCCAAAAAAGACCCCCCCAAAAAACAAATAACAACAATAAAAGCCCTCAGACGCTCTGTGTTCATCTGCAGAACCCCTTCCCTTATTATCTGCCCCTGGAAAGCGCTGATCTGTTTTCTATCCCCATAGTTCTTCTTTTTCTAGAATGTCATATCAATGGAATGATATAGTGTATGAACCTTGAGTCTGGCATGTTTCACTCAGCATAATGAATTGAATATTTAGCCATGCCGTTGTAGGCATCTGTAGTTCATTCCTTTTTATTGTATAGATATACCCGTTTGTTTATCTATTCACCAGTTGGAGAGTATTTTGTTTGTTTCCAGCTTTCAGCAATTGTGAATAAAACCACTATAAACATCCATGTTTAGGCTTCTATGTGAACATAAGTTTTCATTTCACTTGGGTAAATACCAAGGAGTTAGATTGCTAGGTCATCTGGTAAGTATGCGTATAATTTTATAAGAAATCGTGATTCCATTTTTTCAAAGTGGCTAGTCCATTTCACTGTCTCACCAGTGATGTTTCAGAGTTCCAGATGCTCTACATTTGTGTCAGCACTTTGAATTGTCAGTTTTATTTTATTTTTAACCATTCTAAGAAATGTGTAGTGGTACCTCACTGTGATTTTAATTTGCATTTAATTAATGTGAACATCTAGTGAACATCTTTTTTCATGTGTGAATTTGCCATTCACATATGCTCTTTTGTGAAGTACTTGCCCAAACCTTTGAGCCCTACCCATACCCCCAGCTTTTTAAATTCAAGTTTTTCTGCTACTAAGTTAAAAATTTTACATAGCTTAGATGCAAGTCCTTTATCAGATATGTATTTTGCAAAAGTTTTTCAATCTGTAGTTTGCCTTTTTGTTTTCGTAATTGTATCTTTAAAAAAATGATTTTAGGGACCAGCAGTTGATGTAATGGCTATATCGCTGGACTCCCATGTAGTCGACTTCGGTTCAAGTCCTGGACCTGGTGGCTTAAACTCAAGCCGGGCACGTGTGCATCTGTGCCCAAGATCCTGAAAGGAGAGTGGAAGAGAAGGGACTGTGGCGCGGCCATCCCCCCCTAGGGGGATGATTTCTCGCTTTCTTTCTGGCGAGCGCACGTGCCCTATAGCAAAACCTCTAAAAAAAAGATTCTATAGATTCACATGCAGTTATAATAAAATAATACAAAGACAACCTGCATACTCTTCAGCCAGTTATTTCCATTGGCAGCATCTTGTATAATTATGGTACAATATTATAATCTGGGAATTGAGATTGATACAATTTATCAATCGTATTCAATTCTATTTGACTTTCACCAGTTGTGTATGCATTCATTTGTATGTGCGTACTTAGTTCTATGCAATACTATCACATGTATAGATTTCTGTGACCACCACTACAGCTGAGGCACAGAACGGTCCATTACAAGAATTTCTTTTATAACAGTGGCTACCCTAAGTTCTCCCCACCTCTCTGGCAACCACTGATCTTCTCTTCCTCTGTAATTTTGTCATTTCAAGAATGTTATATAAGTGGATTTCTACAGTATTTAACTTTTTCTTTTTTCTTTTTTTTTTGGAGAGTGTTTTTGTTTGTTTGTTTGTTTTGATATAGGGTGTGTGTGTTCACCAAAAAGACAGAGAGAGACAGAAAGCGAGAAATCACCCCCCTGGGGGGATGGCCACGTCGCAATCCTTTCTCCGTTCTCCTCTCAGAATCTTGGGCACGCACGCACATGCGCCCGGCGTGAGTTTTAAGCCACTGGGTCCAGGATGCGAACGGCAGTCGACCACATGGGAGTCCAGCGACATAGCCATTACGCCAACTGCTGATCCCTACAGTATTTAACTTTTGAGTCTGCTTTCTTTTGTGAAGCATAATTCCTTGGACATTTATCTAAGGTGCTACCCTTATCAATAGTTCCTTCCTTTTTATTGCTGAATAGTATTTCACAGTTTCTTTAGCCATTCTCCAGCTGAAGGACATCCGGGTTGTTTTCAGTTTGGAGCTATTATAAATAAAGGTCCTACAAGCAGTCATGCACAGCTTTTTGTGTGAACATAAGTTTTCATTTCTGAAATAAAAGTCCAAGAGTGCAATCTCTGGGTCTTAGAGTGCCTGCTCTTTCAATTTGGTAAGAAATTCTCTTTTCCAGAGCACTGTAGCATTATGCATTTTGACTTTTTATATTCCCTCCTCTGATGTAAAAGCGATTCGGTTTCTCCACATTCCTGCCAGAATTTGTTGTCATTTTTTTTTTCAGCTTTCCTGATCGGAGTATAGCGATATCTCATTACGGTTTTAATTTATATTTCGCTGGTGTATCGATAATGAGGCGGACCACCTTTTCACGTGCTAATAGTGTTTCCAGGCGCCTGTCCTTTCTTGATATGAGGACTGCATGGGAAACAGCCTCCCTTTCTCCAGTTTTACTTCCTATACAGAGTTACGCAGACACGCGTGCCCACCCCCAACATAGCATGGTGCCTGTCCCTTGGTTCTATTTCTGTGGCAAATCAGTCTCCTTCATCAGATCATTGTCTCCAAGTTGCCAAGGATGTTTTGTGCAGCTTGAGATCCCCAGCCAGGATACTTGAATATCACGGTGTCATTTTTAAATGAATAAATAATAAAAGGCAAAATTATTTCAGTCCTACAAAGAGTTGAGGGCACAGAGAAAGAATAGCTTCAAGGGCTGGACAAAGTCCGGTGGCGTCCACTCCAGCAACCAGTTCCAGGCCAGCGCGGGTGCTAGACCCACAGCCTGCCCCTTCCCCGCGCGCATGCGCAGCATTCTCCGCCCCGTCCGACTCAACCCCGCCCTCAGCCGCTCCCTCTGTGCCATTCCTCCCCAACTAGGGAGAGGAGGCGGGGTCCTATCGCCGCGGTGCTCCTTGGGTAGTGTCCCTGGTTACTGTTGCTAAGACTGCGGGTCGCCTACAGGTGGTAGGAGTCAGAAGTTTTGGAAGCCAGGAAGTGAGAAGTCCAGGGTCAGTGCAAAGCCGGAGAGGAAGATGGTGAAGCAAACCATCCAGATTTTCGCGAGGGTGAAGCCCCCTGCCCGGAAGCAGCAACAAGGGGTACGGGCCGGAGCAACGAGGGCCAGCGCGACCCGGGGTGGGGCGGCACGCGAGGGGGCTGGGCCTGGGCGAGCAGCTCGGCGGGCGCAGGTGCAGCTGGGCCGGGGGCCACGCACACACTGACCGAGACTCTCCCGCAGCCACGCCTATGCTGGAGCGCGACGGTCGGGGAGACACCCAGGCACTCCCACCCGGCGCAGCGCTGCGAGCGCAGACCTTACTGCGCCGGGCAGTCGCGTTCACGCTGGGGCAGACTGGGCCTGCAGGCCTGTTCGCACACTCCCCTGGCCTGCACCTCATGCCTGCGCAGGCATGTTCTGCATCCTTCTGGGATACTGTCACGCAGCTCTGCGTACACAGATACACTCAGATATAAGTTTTTGTACGAAGGCAAAACGCGTGTAATTGTAAGCCAAAGGTTGATGGTGGCGTATGTCTAAAATGGTACAGATACAGATATCCAAAGTATACACACAGTACTTCCCACGCAACAGGGTCTCAGGGCTTTGCTAACTAACTCCATTGCCGTTCTGCAACGTAAACATGAATCTTTGGGTTCCCCTAGCTTCTTTGACACACTTCATACTAAACTTCTGGTCAAAGTAGACCATCTTGGTTGCTGTACTTTCTTGCCCATCACTTACTTCTTGGTCTCTTGAAACTTAATTTCTGATCCCACTTTCCACTGCAAACACTATATAAATTACCAATGACCTCTTAGTTGCTAAATTGAATGAGCATTTTTTCAGTGCATCCTCTTTAGTATCCAACACCGTTGAACTCTTTTTCTAAAACTGTTCTCTTCTCTTGGTTTCCATTATAAAACATTCCCTCTGACTTCTCTGGCTGCTCCCTGCATCCTCTCTTTAAAACCAGACCTTCAGTTTCAACCATCAGTATTAGGATTTCAGCCTCAGTCTTCTTGAGTGACTCAGTCACTTTCAGGGAAAAAAAGTCCAAAATCTATATTTTTCAGCCAAACTTGGTCAAACTATTTACTGAAATCCCACGGTCCCTTGAAATTTAGCAAGTCCCCAATTCCTCATTTTCCCTTCTTCCCTACTCTATCTTACCTGTCCTGGTGAATATCTGCATCATATACCTGATTGCTGAGTCTTAGGTCATCTCCTCCTCACCTGGTGGAAAAAAAAAAAATCCCTACCTTCTATTTAATAAACACCAGGTTCTCTCCTCTTCTCCATTCTTGCTACTGCTGCCAGGTTCTCTCTTCTCCATTCTTGCTACTGCTGCACCTGTTCATACTCCATTCTTTCTCTCTCAGTCTCCTTGTTACGGTATAATTTACCTACAGAATAGTTTACCCTTTTAAGAGTATAGAGAGTTCTATGATTTTCAACAAATGCCTATAGACACGTAACCACAATCACAAAATATGAAACAGTTCTATCAATCCCCTCCCCTTGCCAAAAGAGACCCCCCCAAAAACAAGTAACAACAACAAAAGCCCTCAGGAGCTCTGTGTTCATCTGCAGAACCCCTTCCCTTCCCTCAGACGCTCTGTGTTCATCTGCAGAACCCCTTCCCTTATTATCTGCCCCTGGAAAGCGCTGATCTGTTTTCTATCCCCATAGTTCTTCTTTTTCTAGAATGTCATATCAATGGAATGATATAGTGTATGAACCTTGAGTCTGGCATGTTTCACTCAGCATAATGAATTGAATATTTAGCCATGCCGTTGTAGGCATCTGTAGTTCATTCCTTTTTATTGTATAGATATACCCGTTTGTTTATCTATTCACCAGTTGGAGAGTATTTTGTTTGTTTCCAGCTTTCAGCAATTGTGAATAAAACCACTATAAACATCCATGTTTAGGCTTCTATGTGAACATAAGTTTTCATTTCACTTGGGTAAATACCAAGGAGTTAGATTGCTAGGTCATCTGGTAAGTATGCGTATAATTTTATAAGAAATCGTGATTCCATTTTTTCAAAGTGGCTAGTCCATTTCACTGTCTCACCAGTGATGTTTCAGAGTTCCAGATGCTCTGCATTTGTGTCAGCACTTTGAATTGTCAGTTCTATTTTATTTTTAACCATTCTAAGAAATGTATAGTGGTACCTCACTGTGATTTTAATTTGCATTTAATTAATGTGAACATCTAGTGAACATCTTTTTTCATGTGTGAATTTGCCATTCACATATGCTCTTTTGTGAAGTACTTGCCCAAACCTTTGAGCCCTACCCATACCCCCAGCTTTTTAAATTCAAGTTTTTCTGCTACTAAGTTAAAAATTTTACATAGCTTAGATGCAAGTCCTTTATCAGATATGTATTTTGCAAAAGTTTTTCAATCTGTAGTTTGCCTTTTTGTTTTCGTAATTGTATCTTTAAAAAAATGATTTTAGGGACCAGCAGTTGATGTAATGGCTATATCGCTGGACTCCCATGTAGTCGACTTCGGTTCAAGTCCTGGACCTGGTGGCTTAAACTCAAGCCGGGCACGTGTGCATCTGTGCCCAAGATCCTGAAAGGAGAATGGAAGAGAAGGGACTGTGGCGCGGCCATCCCCCCCTAGGGGGATGATTTCTCGCTTTCTTTCTGGCGAGCGCACGTGCCCTATAGCAAAACCTCTAAAAAAAAGATTCTATAGATTCACATGCAGTTATAATAAAATAATACAAAGACAACCTGCATACTCTTCAGCCAGTTATTTCCATTGGCAGCATCTTGTATAATTATGGTACAATATTATAATCTGGGAATTGAGATTGATACAATTTATCAATCGTATTCAATTCTATTTGACTTTCACCAGTTGTGTATGCATTCATTTGTATGTGCGTACTTAGTTCTATGCAATACTATCACATGTATAGATTTCTGTGACCACCACTACAGCTGAGGCACAGAACGGTCCATTACAAGAATTTCTTTTATAACAGTGGCTACCCTAAGTTCTCCCCACCTCTCTGGCAACCACTGATCTTCTCTTCCTCTGTAATTTTGTCATTTCAAGAATGTTATATAAGTGGATTTCTACAGTATTTAACTTTTTCTTTTTTCTTTTTTTTTGGAGAGTGTTTTTGTTTGTTTGTTTTGATATAGGGTGTGTGTGTTCACCAAAAAGACAGAGAGAGACAGAAAGCGAGAAATCACCCCCCTGGGGGGATGGCCACGTCGCAATCCTTTCTCCGTTCTCCTCTCAGAATCTTGGGCACGCACGCACATGCGCCCGGCATGAGTTTTAAGCCACTGGGTCCAGGATGCGAACCGCAGTCGACCACATGGGAGTCCAGCGACATAGCCATTACGCCAACTGCTGATCCCTACAGTATTTAACTTTTGAGTCTGCTTTCTTTTGTGAAGCATAATTCCTTGGACATTTATCTAAGGTGCTACCCTTATCAATAGTTCCTTCCTTTTTATTGCTGAATAGTATTTCACAGTTTGTTTAGCCATTCTCCAGCTGAAGGACATCTGGGTTGTTTTCAGTTTGGAGCTATTATAAATAAAGGTCCTACAAGCAGTCATGCACAGCTTTTTGTGTGAACATAAGTTTTCATTTCTGAAATAAAAGTCCAAGAGTGCAATCGCTGGGTCTTAGAGTGCCTGCTCTTTCAATTTGGTAAGAAATTCTCTTTTCCAGAGCACTGTAGCATTATGCATTTTGACTTTTTATATTCCCTCCTCTAATGTAAAAGCGATTCGGTTTCTCCACATTCCTGCCATATTTTGATGTCATTTTTTTTTCAGCTTTCCTGATCAGAGTATAGCGATATCTCATTATGGTTTTAATTTATATTTCGCTGGTGTATCGATAATGAGGCGGACCACCTTTTCACGTGCTAATAGTGTTTCCAGGAGCCTGTCCTTTCTTGATATGAGGACTGCATGGGAAACAGCCTCCCTTTCTCCAGTTTTACTTCCTATACAGAGTTACGCAGACACGCGTGCCCACCCCCAACATAGCATGGTGCCTGTCCCTTGGTTCTATTTCTGTGGCAAATCAGTCTCCTTCATCAGATCATTGTCTCCAAGTTGCCAAGGATGTTTTGTGCAGCTTGAGATCCCCAGCCAGGATACTTGAATATCACGGTGTCATTTTTAAATGAATAAATAATAAAAGGCAAAATTATTTCAGTCCTACAAAGAGTTGAGGGCACAGAGAAAGAATAGCTTCAAGGGCTGGACAAAGTCCGGTGGCGTCCACTCCAGCAACCAGTTCCAGGCCAGCGCGGGTGCTAGACCCACAGCCTGCCCCTTCCCCGCGCGCATGCGCAGCAGTCTCCGCCCCGTCCGACTCAACCCCGCCCTCAGCCGCTCCCTCTGTGCCATTCCTCCCCAACTAGGGAGAGGAGGCGGGGTCCTATCGCCGCGGTGCTCCTTGGGTAGTGTCCCTGGTTACTGTTGCTAAGACTGCGGGTCGCCTACAGGTGGTAGGAGTCAGAAGTTTTGGAAGCCAGGAAGTGAGAAGTCCAGGGTCAGTGCAAAGCCGGAGAGGAAGATGGTGAAGCAAACCATCCAGATTTTCGCGAGGGTGAAGCCCCCTGCCCGGAAGCAGCAACAAGGGGTACGGGCCGGAGCAACGAGGGCCAGCGCGACCCGGGGTGGGGCGGCACGCGAGGGGGCTGGTCCAGGGCGAGCAGCTCGGCGGGCGCAGGTGCAGCTGGGCCGGGGGCCACGCACACACTGACCGAGACTCTCCCGCAGCCACGCCTATGCTGGAGCGCGACGGTCGGGGAGACACCCAGGCACTCCCACCCGGCGCAGCGCTGCGAGCGCAGACCTTACTGCGCCGGGCAGTCGCGTTCACGCTGGGGCAGACTGGGCCTGCAGGCCTGTTCGCACACTCCCCTGGCCTGCACCTCATGCCTGCGCAGGCATGTTCTGCATCCTTCTGGGATACTGTCACGCAGCTCTGCGTACACAGATACACTCAGATATAAGTTTTTGTACGAAGGCAAAACGCGTGTAATTGTAAGCCAAAGGTTGATGGTGGCGTATGTCTAAAATGATACAGATACAGATATCCAAAGTATACACACAGTACTTCCCACGCAACAGGGTCTCAGGGCTTTGCTAACTAACTCCATTGCCGTTCTGCAACGTAAACATGAATCTTGACGTGTGCTCATGGTAGATATAGACAGAAAATGCATCCTGACAGGAAGAATCCACATACACTCTCCTTTCAGAAAACAGTAACTCAGTGTGTGCTAGGAGCTTCCCCAGATGTGCTAAATTCAGAAGGATACAGAGATGGTTAAACCATTGCCCTTGCTCTGAGCAGAGATACTTTCTATGTGTCCTAAATGTTTTAAACATGTTTTCTCAGTTTAGAAGAGAGCATAGTTATACTGATCCTCTCTTGAGAAGTCGCCACCTGCCTGCTAGGTGCTTTATCTGCGCTCTCTGGTTCTCACAAGAGCTCTCGAAGGTTGGTGTCATTTTCCTCATTTTACAGATGAGGAAACTGTGTTTCAGGTTAATGTGGCCAAGGCACCCAGCTGGTGAGTGGCAGAATTGTGATTTTGATGAAGGATTTTTGATTCCAAAGCTATTCCCTCTTCAGGCAAAATAATTTTTGCCTACAGATAATTCAGGCGACGGCAATTTGGGCCACATTGCTGAGTGCCTGGGATAAGTTTACTATTGCTATTTTATTTCTATCCCATGTCCACTCTGTGTATATGGATAACATAGTACCTTATAATTTAGCATTTGCTTAATGTAATTTAGTATTTAAAACAAGGAGATTATAGTGTCTTTGTCATCACCATTCATTCTTTTTTTTGGGAGAGGTTTTTTTTTGCTATAGGGCACGTGCACTCGCCAGACAGACAGAGAGAGACATAGAGACAGAAAACGAGAAATCACCTGCTGGGGGGATGGTCACACCACAATCCCTTCTCCTCCATTCTCCTCTCGGGATCTTGGGCACGCACGCACACACTCCCGGTGTGAGTTTTAAGCCACTGGGTCTGGGACGCGAACTGCGGTCGACTATGTGGGAGTCCAGTGACATAGCCATTACGCTAACTGCTGGTTCTCACCATTCATTCTTTTACTCATGGCATATATCAGGACTGATGCATGAGAACACTCCAAGGAAGATATGAACTTTTCTTCTTCTTTTTAATCAATTATTTTAGGTTTTTGCTACAGAGTATGTGCATTCACCATAGAGAGAAAGAAAGTGAGAGAACACCCCCCCCCCCAAGGGGAATGCCCACACCACAATCCCTTCTCCTCCATTCTCTTCTCAGGATTTTGGGCACGCATGTACATGCACTCAGTGTGCTTTGCAAGCTGCTGGGTATGAAGCTCCAACCGAACCAAACGGTAGTGGGCCATGTGGGGGTCCAGTGCCTTAGCCACACACCATCTGCTGCCTTTTTCTTCTTCTTTTTTTTTTTTTTTTTTAAAGGAATAATGCAGTGTAGGAAAGATAGAAAGAACACATGGTTTCTTCTCATTTTCTCTTCTCTTAAAATCACATGAAGAATTTTTTTAAGTGCATTATTTGTAAACAGTATATTATGTATCACACCTCTTCCATTCTTAGCTATTAATGTTGAGTTTACCTGCACAGTTCAAGTCAGATACAAATGATCAGATAATAAAATGATAAGATGGATGTGAGTGGGATTGGCAGTGAAAGAGGATCTATGGAAACTCTTGAATTTAATATTGGACTTTCTCTTTTCTTCATATGTAGTGTTTAGATATTTTAATGTGCCTCCTTCTTCATTGTGCTGTAAGTTGTTTGATTGCCTAGGAGGTATTTTTAGGTATCATATTGCATTTTCATAATGTTAGATTCTTACTGAGACATAACATTATGTTATATACATAAAAACACAAATTAACAA
Organism: Tupaia belangeri chinensis; assembly: GCF_000334495.1. NCBI lineage: Eukaryota > Metazoa > Chordata > Mammalia > Scandentia > Tupaiidae > Tupaia > Tupaia belangeri. Next base: position 4,959,073 of record NW_006159716.1, read on the forward strand.
ATATTTAGTTAGTGTATCCCCTGCAGATATCTTTTTGCCCTCAGTAGATTTTATGTTTCTCTGATTGGAAATGCTGTCTGTAGCATTAAACCAACAGTGATTCCAAAGCTTTATTAATCCTATTCCTTAGGGCATAATAAATTAACTTACAATCATTTATAGATTAATACATAAAATGAACCTCTTAATTTTATAATTTTACCCACGATGATGCTTTTCATTTGTGTAATGCTTCATGTATTTCAAAACATTTTCGTTGTTATTCTGGCTTTTCTTGTGTCTTCTATTCTAAAAAACAATTACCATATTTTAAAAACTATTTTTGACTAAGGGTAGAAAGGCAGTATAGGAAGGGGTCTTCAAAAACCTCATGTGGGACCAGCAGATGGCACAATGTTTATGTCGCTGGACTCCCACGTAGTTGACCGCAGTTCATGTCCCAGACCTGGCAACTTGAAACTCATTCAAAGTGCGTGTGCGTGCGCGTGAGTGCCCAAGATCCTGAGGGGAGAATGGAGGAGAAGGGATTGCAGTATGGCCATTCCCCCCCCCCTCTGGAGGGTGGTGGTGATTTCTCTCTTTCTGCCTTTTTGTCTCTCTCTGTCTCTGTCTCCTTGGCAAGTGCATGCCCCTATAGCAAAAATCTCTGGGGGAAAAAACATTCATGGAAAATGCATATGTTGAAAAACTGTGTATGGATTTAAAAAATTTTTGCACCAGAATAAAATTGCACTTTAATTGGGGGAAAAAACGTTCATGGAAAATGCATATGATGAAAAACTATGTGTGGATTTAAAAATTTTTTGCACCAGAATAAAATTGCACTTTAATTCCATTTTCTGTGAACTTTCTGAAGTTGGCTAAATGTTTCTGTATTTGACTGAAGAGTTTTTCTGGCTCTTAGATTAATTTTCTTAATACTTCAAAGGATGGCTTACTCAGAGTGGCTGAGGGTCATTGTTCTACCCTGTTGATGCTCCTTTCTGACTTCTGAGTTCTGAGAGATACAATTTTTTTTTTTTTGATATGCGGCATCCCTCACTCTTGTGTGTTTCTTGTGTTATACACCCTCTTCACTCATCTGTCTAGCTGTTACCCATTTTTTTGGGAAATGCAATGCCCTAAAGAATATAATTTTTTAAATGCCTCTTAAGAAAACCAGAAAGCCTTGAACCTGATCCCATTCATTACTTTCCGCAAATTATCTTATTTTTACTGAATGACTTTTTTACATGAAGCCTTCATATTTTAATTGAGACTTTCAGTAATCATCTGCTTAGGAAATTAGTGAAACTTTCTGGAGAGTTAGGTAGGCTTTTACTTGCTTAGGAATATGACTTTTTCCTCTGTAATCAAGCATCTAAATGGGTCTTAAACAGGAAGTACAGCCTGTTAGAAAGAATTTTATTTCCTGGTGAAAGACAAGAAGTCTTTTTAAAAAACCTCTAAATCTAATGACTAACCTTTTTAATGGAGCATTACAAAATACTTCCATTTCCATTACATCATTTAATCCCTGTAGTGATCTTGTTAAAGAAGGCAATTCTGTTTTCCTCATTTTATGTCTAAGGCATCTCGGTTTTGAAAGTGGTGGCTTGTCACACAGCTGGTAAATTGAGCTTAGCATTTGACCCAAGTCTTTGGACACCAGGTCTTAGGATTTTTCTTATTCCAAATGACTTCTTCATGGATTTCACTCCTGATTTTTCTGGCCAATAATTAAAGGCATAGGTAACCAAGAATAGAATCAGAGAATGTTAAGGTTGTAAGAATGTTGGTTAAGACCCTCCATTTCCATATCAGCATCCAGAGACAAAGTGATTTCTCCCAGGTCACACTAATTAGTAGCTGAGCTTGGATGAGAACCTTGAGAAGGACATCAAACACATGAATCGTATGTGTCTTTTGAAACCACATGTCTGAATATTTCTTATGGACACCTGGGCTTTGAACATTACTTGAACTGGAGCATTCTTATGAGCTCCCTGAGAAGGCTCAGACCTAGTTCTCTTATCTCTGTGTCTAGTATTTTGTAAATGCTTGGAAAAGCCTATTGACTGTGCTAACATGTTAATTTCTGATGCGTAATTTCAAGGCAATACTGAGATGGTAGGTTCCTTTGCAGGCTAACAAATACTGAAATTCTCCAATTAGAAAGCTAATCATTCAAAGGCTATCTGAGCTTTGAAAAAGCATTGATTTAGGTTTTCTCTCTTGTTCAGTTCTGTGTGTTTGTTTCAGTCCACCTACAGTTCAAAAAGGAACAGTATCGGGACCAGCAGTTGGCATAATGGCTATGTCGCTTAACTCCCATGTAGTCAACCACGGTTCGAGTCCCTGACCCAGTGGCTTAAACTCATGCCGGGCCTGTGTGCATGTGTGCCCAAGATCCAAGAGGAGAATGGAGGAGAAAGGATTGCGGCATGGCCATCCCCCCTGGTGGGGTAATTTCTTGCTTTCTATCTCTCTGTCTCTCTCTGTCTGTCTGGCGAGCACATGTGCCCTATAAAAAAAAAAAGAAAAAAGAAAAAGGAAAGAAAACTCTCCAAAAAAAAAAAAAAAAGGCACAGTGTCCAAATCATACATTGTGACTTTTTGCCTTTTTTTTAAAAAAAGTTTATTCATTTATTTCTTTCATGAAAGATAGAAAAAATAAGCATCCTCAACAGAATCTCCTGCTGAGATTCCCTCCCAGTAAGCCCTCATAGCCAGCCAGGATCATTCACATGCGTTCATCTGGCATGTACAGGTTGACCTAGGAACTGAACCCTGAGCTCCCACATGCCTCCAGCATTGTCAAACATTGTGTATTGTTGCATGGCTGCAGCCAGGCCCACTGTTTATCTCAAAGGTACAATTTTTATGCCATTACAATGTAAGCCATGGTAACATGATCATAGTTCAAGCTGTCATTTTATCATTAAATATGCATTCATTATCTTTATATTTGCAGATTTATTCCATAGATGAAGATGAAAAATTAACAGCTAGTTTGGAAATTATCGTACCACGTGATTTGGCAGACGGGTTTGTGAACAATAAGCGAGAAAGCTACAAATTTAAGTAAGTTCATCTTTCTCCTCCTATGTTTCTGGTTTTTACACTAACACTTGCACTATGAGATTATCATCACTGTTTCTTGTGGAGAAATCGTACAGCTCTCTTCCTCACCTGGTAGATACGACTCGAGTTGACTTTTCACTGCTGTGCGTAAGGCTGGAAAAGAGGGTATATTTCTGTATCCAAGATCCTCTGTCAAGATCCCAGCACTTCTTTACTATCTCTGTCTGCCTGTTGTAGTTTTATCTTTTTCCTACTTGACCCACTAGGGTTTAGGACTTACAGGAAGTTCTAATGCATGACCACACTTTATTAAAGATAACAGCTCAAAATACAGCCTGCATGCTATGTAGGTGAGCCTTCTTTATAATCTTAATTATATAGAGACTGTATGCACATACGTACACTCTTTATTCATGCTGTCCAGCATAGAAGCCACAAGCCATGTGCAACTCTGAGTACTTGAAATATGTTTAGTTCAAATTAAAATGTGCTGTAAGTATAATACATATGAAGGATTTCTTTGAAGAATTATTTATTTTATTTATTCATTCATTTATTTTTTAATTTGAACAGAGGGAAGGGGGAGGGAGGGAGAAGAGAGAGAGAGAGAGAGAGAGAAAGAAAGTGAGACAGCAAGCCACCAGGTCCAGGACTTGAACCATGGTCAGCTATGTGGGAGTGTCCAGCACCTTAACTACCATGCCACCTGCTGGTCCCCATATGAAGGAGTTTTAAAGACTTAAAAAAAAAAAAATGGGGATAGCCCCATGGCCTACTGGCTAATGGAGCCGGATCACACGTGGCAGACCAAGCAGTTTGAATTCTGGCTCCAGTGACTTGAAAACATACTAAGCATGTATGCGTGCATGCCCAGATTCCCAACAGGGTGGAGAACTGGGTGAGAAGGGATTGCAGCACGACAATGTCCATTGTGGGATGCTTTTTCCCTCTCCCTCTCCCTCTCTCTCTGTCTGCCTCTCTCTGGAGAGCATATGTGCCCTCTGACAATTAAAAATCAAGAATAAAGAAAGAATACAAAATATCTCAAGAACTTTTTCATATTGGTTATATTGAAATGATAGGATTTTGGATAAATTGGGTTAAACTATAGTATTACATTTAATTTTTTTCTTTTTACATTTTAAAAAATGTGACTTACTAGACACATTGTAAATTACATATGCTCTCATATTTACGGATTGCACTCTCTTTCCTTGGGGCAGACTGAACTGTGGCTCCTCTCCTGGATGGTCATTAGTAGTGTCTTTGGTCTGAACACTCTTCCAGCAGCCAGCTCTTGAATTTGAGGACTGTAGCTATTTTATACC
>NW_006159716.1:4963645-4964735 GCF_000334495.1 Tupaia belangeri chinensis
TCTTTCATATATATATAAATATATATATAATATAAATATATATATAAATAATATATAAACATATATATAAACAATAGGTTTTTTGCAATAGTGCTCATGTGCTCAGCAGAGAAACAGAGAGAGACAGTGAGAGGGAAAGTGAGAAATCACACCCCCAGAGGGGATGGCCATGCCTCAGCATCTTCTTGATTCTTCTCTCAGGATTTTGGGCACACAGGCACTTATGCCCAGCATGATTTTCGAGCCACAGGGCCTGGGACTTGAACTGTGGTCAATCATGTGGGAGTCCAGCTTTAACCACTATGCCACCTGCTGGCCCCTGTTCTTTATTATTACTTAGGGTTTTTTTTTTTTTTTTTTTTTCTCAATGAATTCGTTTTGGGAGCAGCGAGTGGTGTGGTGGCTAAGGCGCTGGACACGCCCACAGGGCCAGTCATGGTTCAAATCCTGGACCTGGTGCCTGGACCTGGTGGCTTGCTTTCTCTCTCTCTTTCTCCCTCTGTGTGTATGTCTCTCTGTCAAATTAAAAATAAATGAATGAATAAACAAAGTTAAATAAATAATTCTTTTAAAAAAGAAGAATTCTCTTAGGTCTTCCTAACTCTGCTCTTCGTTGCTGCTATGTATATATATCTCCCTCCACCTCCACCCCACCTTCTTGTGCCTCCGTCTATAATGCTGTAATTACTAGTATGGATTGCTAACGAATGGTTGCATGGTGAGGCACTGCGACTCCCACTGCCTTTTAGCAAACCTTTAAAAAGCAGTCCTGTAACACATGAGTTAGCTTCGAAGAGGGCATTCTCCCTCTGATGTCAGCATGCCACATACCTTAAAAACTATTTCTTCATGGCAGCTGACTACACCAATTTCTATATAGCAATGATTCCCTGAAACATTTTATTCAGAATGATTCCATTTGAGTATAAAGAGACACCTGACATGTCTCTATGCTGACATGTAGAGAACAGACCATTAGTGGGCAACAATATCTCAAGAGGAATAGATAAGAAATTACGGAAGCTTGGACCATGGTGGTAGCAGTGGAAATATTTTTTTTTTTTTTTGGTGGGGTTTTCCTTTAAGGGAT
>NW_006159716.1:4964864-4971630 GCF_000334495.1 Tupaia belangeri chinensis
GCGTGATTTTACGTTGCGGGGTCCGAGATGCGAACCGCGGTCGACTACGTGGGAGTCCAGTGACATAGCCATTATGCTAACTGCTGGTCCCAGTGGAAATATTTTTTATTGACCCTTTCCAAAGTATTCTTTATGTTGTAGCTGGAAACAGAATATATTTAAACATATGCTTATTGAAAAAGCACCCTTTGCTTATTTCTAAATCTCTGAATTAAAAATACTGACTTTTAGAACCAGCAGTTAGCGTAATGGCTATGTCGCTGGACTCCCATGTAGTTGACCACAGTTCGAGTCCCGGACCCGGTGGCTTAAATTCACGCTGGGCGCGTGTGCGTGCGTGTCCAAGATCTCGAGAGGAGAATGGAGGAGAAGGGATTGAGGCATGGCTATTCCCCCTGGGGGGGGGGGGTAATTTCTTGCTTTCTGTCTCTCTCTGTCTTTCTGGCGAGCCCATGTGCCCTGTGGCAACAATCTCTCTGAAAAAAAAACAATACTGACTTTCATATTTAAATAAAAATAATAAAATATTCAACTTATACATAATGTTCAGAGATAAATATTTAAGCATTTTATTTTTTAAAAGTTTTAATTAAACCTTTTTTTTTTTTTTAAAGGATTTTTGCCTTAGAGTGTGTGAGCTTGCTGGAGAGTGACAGTAAGAAGGAAAGTGAGAAATCACCACAATCTCTTCTTCTCCATTCTCCTTCTGGGAATTTGGGCATGCACACATATGTGCCGGGTGTGACTCTCAAGCCGCCAGATCTGGGACTTGAACTGCAGTCAGCCAGCTGCCCTAACAACCATGCCACCTGTTGGCCCTAATATTTAACCATTTTAAAAGCTCTTTTCCCCAAAGAAAGCTCACTTAATCAGTCCATATTTAGTGATATCAGTGATACCTCCCCCAACACACACACACTATTGCTGTGTTAATTAATAGGACAGTGGGAGTACAGCAAAACTCACACTCTGTGGAGCTCACATTTTATTGGGAGGAGATGGACAAGCAGATCAGTAAGTGCAATGTCTGTCAGCAAGTGCACAGTGCCCTGGAGAAAAGTAATGCAGGGGAGAATGGGAGTGCTGGGACAAGGGTGGGAAGAGAGAGGAATGGCTACAACTTGGAGTAGGTGAGCCAGGGAGGGCATTATAGCAGGAGGCGGGGAAACCAGCCATTTGGATATCTGAGGGGTGAGGATTCCAGGCCAAGACTATACCAAGAGCAGAGTCCCTGAAGTGAGAGACTGCCTGGACTGTGAGGAAAAGTAAAGCAATCTGTGTGGCTGGAGGAAAGTAAAGCAAAGCGAAGGGGAGAGGGGAGGAGAGAAGGTCAGGAGGCACCAGAGCAGCCAGGAAGAGCCTCCCAAGTCCTTGCAAGGACTTGGGCTTTTTCCCCAGGTGCCGTGGGAAGGTAGTGGAGAGTTTTCAGTAGAAAAATGTCATGATCTCACTTTTGTGTTAGCAGGATCCCTCTTGCTGATATGGAGAATAGCTAGTTGGTAAGAGTATTGCAGGAGAGATAGGCAAGAAATGATGGAGCTTGAACCAGAGTGGTAGCAGTAGAAATATTAGGGAATCATTGGAGCCAACTCCATGGCATGTTGGCTATGCACTGCTCAGAGGAGGCTGGACCCTACATGGTGACTGTAGTTCGAATCTCCCACCCAGTCAGTCTGAAACTTGCCGTGCTCATGTGTGAGTGCCTGGGATCCTGATGGGCTGGAGGACAGGAGGACAGGCAAGACCAGACATGTGGGGGGTGTTCCTCTCTCTCTCTCTTTATATTTCTTTCCCTCTTATGGAGCACATGTGCTCTATCATGAATTTAAAAAAAAGAAATTATTAGATTCTGTATATATTTTGAAGGTCAGCATTCACAGAGTCTGTTGATGATTTGGACATAGAGTGTAATATTATGGGAGAGAAGTCAAAGGTGCTCTAAGGACTTAGGGACGCACATTTAGAAGGACAGAATTGTCATTTTTAGGGACAAAGAAGATGATAGGAAGAACAGTTTAGGATGGGATGAGATTAGAATATGCTGACTTTGAAGTGGCCTTTAGAAAACAAACAAACAAAAAACCTACAGAACTCCCTAGTAAGTGAAAAGACCTAGGATATAACCTAGTTAAGTCTCAGGTGTGTTATTAGTGAGCTGCAGGACCATAACTGTTCATGAGTAATTACTTTATTCCTGTGGCCTTCAACTTCTTCCTCTGTAAATAATTAGACCGAATTTATTAAAATCCCTTCTAATTCTGGTTTATTTTGGTCCTTCAGTGGTTTTCAAAGATAATGCCTTTTCAGATTACAACTCAACTGCACTGTATACGATGAAATTTGTTGGGATGATGATACTGATATTAGCATATAGTTAATGTTTATTGTGAAGTTTGGTGCTTGAATCTTCATTTTAAAATGTGTGTGTGTGTGTGTGTGTGTGTGTGTGTTGGGGAGGGGGGTGGAGAGATCTTGATTGTTTGAGACTTTCACACCTTTAAATAGCAGAGGATGTCATTTTCCCCCAAGGAATTCAACATGCTTTATAGGTATTGTAATAAAATTACATTTTAGTCTAACAAACTTTTTTAGAAGTGTCTGGTACCTGGTAGGTACTAATTACATGTTTGTAGAAAGAATAGATCAACTAGTAGGCTAAAATGCTATAATTAATTTTACATAAGGTATCTTTGAGGGCATGTGTTACTTGTGATTTAATGCCTTCTTTAAAACTCCTGCCATCTCATTTGTTTATACAATCTCTCTTAAATGAGTGGCGTGGGAAAAAGCTAATCAATTTGCGTAAGTCATCACCGACTTGGTAAAAGCAAATCTGCTCTAGCGCTGTGTTTCTCAAACGCATTGCCAGGAGTCTGTGTTCTACTGTTCTGAAGAGCAGTTCAGCAGCCATCTGTTATGTCTGGGTATGTTGGTGTTCATATCTGGAGCTGAGATACCTGCAGAGTTTTACGGAGTGGTGTGGGCACACTGAACAGCAGCTATTGCTGTCTAAAATAGTTTATGCGTTAAGTAGCCAGAATGCCTTAGACAATCTCTTTGTATAGTTTGTTGTTTGCTTCTCCAAAGTAGAGGTTGATCAGCCATAGAGATCTTTTGAAGTTAATGTTGGGCAAAGATGATGAACTTCATTTCATTTTATATTTCCAACCCAGCTCCAGATATGCTTCTGAGCACCTCAGCAGTGAAAACAACCTTGTGTTTCACCCACTGTCTCCGCTTAGTTGAACACGTGCCCAGTTCACTTGCATAGGCAGGGACATAGACCGGAAGATGTATTTGTTTTAAACTATGCCGACCAATTTTTATTTTAAATATTTAAACTATACAGAAAAGGTGGAAGAATAGCATAATGCCACTCAGACAGTCTTTGAGAGCGATTCACCTTTTTTGTTGCTGCAGTTACTCATTTGCCTTTTCTTTTTCTCGCTTCCCACCCTATCTCTCTTTCATCATCATAAGGTTTTAATGGGGCCATATTCGCTGGTAGCAACTTACCACCTATCAAAGAGCAGATTGTGTGCTTCTTACCCCTGGTGGTCCACTGCACTGGGCACCTTACACTATGCCAGGTCAGAATAGCATTGCAAGAATAGCCAAACCGACCATGTATCATTGCCAATCTGATAAAAAATTTAAAAATAAATAAATAAATAAATAAAGTTTGCTTTGCAAGACAGGTCTATCTTAATTTCCTTTTTTGACTTGTGACTCATGATCAACAACTTTTGACTCATGGGCAACAAAATCAACCACCCAGAGAAGTAAGTGGTTCATACCAGGATGCAGTACCTAATTAGTAGAAAATAGGCTTCAGTTCAAAATTAAAAACTTAAGTTCAGTAATCATACAATTCATAGTTGTGTTCTTTTCTCAGGGGTCAGACATCAGAAGTTCTTTGGCTGTTTACATCCTGTTCTTGGGTTTCCATTTCACGCAGTTATCTAGATTTGAATTTGATGCCAATTGCAGACACTATCCCTCTTGAGAGCTAAAAAACACACAGTTTATTATTTGGTTCAAAGCTGCTGCAGTTTTTCTGAGGGATTTATTGTGCAGATCTTGTCAAAGCAATACTGTTTACCCACCATTTGTATACAGGAGTACAACAGCATACTGTGGTCAGGACTACAGGACAAACATTGTATCAAGTTAGGTAAGCCCAGTGATGTAAATATGGGATAATTTACACAACTTCCAGAAAAACAAGATTTATTAATCCACTAGTATTTAAAGGCTTCGTTTTTAAATAATTACCATTTCACCTTGCAGATTTCAAAGGATTTTTGATCAGGATACAAATCAAGAGGCCATTTTTGAACACATTGCCAAACCAGTTGCTGAGAGGTAGGATTTTCCCCTATTTTGCTCAGTGGGTTACTGGTTTTTCATCCTGTCTTCAATTTTCAAATAATTGTGGTGATGCACTTCAGTATCAATTATGCACTCAGGCTACATGGCATGTCATGAGGATAGCATTAATAATTTCTTTTCATACAGACATTTATATTTGGATTTTGAATCTCAAGACAAACCTGTGAGATATGACAGAATAGCAATTATTGCTCCCATTTAAAAAGAAACAGATACTGAGGGTCGTAGAAAATACGTGTCACTGCTCAAGGTTGTGTGGCTAGTGGTAGCAGAGTCATAGAAGGTTTTCTGGTTAAGTCCAGTGCTCTTTCCTCGGTATACAATTTTCACCTGGGGTTAGATGGAGTAAGGATAAAGTATGGAAGGCCTAATGACGGATGGCCCTGCCCAGCCTCAACATCATGTCAGTGTTTTGTCCTTAGTTTCTAGGTCTGTTTACATCATCGTATCCAGATAGTTCCAGGCGGCTGCTTCTGGAACCAAGCTTACATCAGAATACTGGACAAATCGGCATCATAGTTTACAAACATACATGGACAAAGTCTCTTTGGGAGTAGACAGGCCTTTTGATAAGCACACTGTCCTCTTATAAGAAATCTATATAAGAAATTACTACTAATAAGTTGGCTTTCTGAACCTAAAGTCATTTGGGTGATTTTAATGACCTGACAATTCCCAGATATGTGCTTCTTTCAATTAAAATGAAAAATACATCTGCTAAATGCACCTAATTTTCAAATCCACTAATTAGTATACCCTGTCTAATGGACATTGCGGGAAACACATTGCCACACTCTGTCTCTCAAACTCCTGTTCTATGAATTTTATTCAAACTGATCCCTTGTCTTCCGAAAAAATAGTCCTTTGCTGGGTGAAATACAAACAAGTAGGCTTAAACTATGTTATTTGTAATCACAGTTCAATAACACCTCTTTAGATTAAAGTGAGGCCTCCTCGATTAGATGTCAGACGTTTCTAATTTCCCTTCCTTCCTTTTGGTAATCATTTCAGTTACATTATTTTTCAGATAGTTATTCTCATGTGTTTTATTTGGAAACTTCCTAAAATAATTCAGGAGAGAACCTTGGCTTCTGTTTCAGGCACACTGGGTTTTCCTTCCAGTGTGGTCTCTCCCATCTCTAACCCACTGCCAGCTACTGCTCCTTTCCTCAACTTTCCTTTATAGAAAATTGATTTGAAATGGTTGACTCTATTCACTACAGCAGTTTCCCTCTCTTGTCAGGTTTGGTTCCCCACTGATCCAGTGGGATTATTGTTGTCAAAGTTAGCTGTGGCTTCTGTTTGCTAAACTTAATAACAGTCCTATCTCTGTCCTCATGTATTTTGATACTGGTCATTTTGACCCAGTGGGCTACTCCATCCCCCTGAGAATGGGTTCTTCACTTGTCACATTGTCCTGGTTTTTCATACCTCACTTCTTCTCAGTTAATTTACTTAACCTTAATTGTATGCAATAACCATTCACTCTTGCTATTCCCTCTGCCTGGATTTCCTTTCCTCAGAAATCTGCATGGTTGCACCCTCAACAGCTTGAAGACATGGCTCATATGCCACTTCCTCAATAAGGCTTTTCTTCACTACCCAATTTAAAATTGCACCTGTTACTCCTCCCCATTTTGCCTTATTTCTTTTAGAACTTTTCACCATCAGACATATGAAGGGGGTTTTTAAAAAAGTTCATGCACATTAAAAAAACTGCATGGATTTCAAAATATTTTTGCGCCAAAATAAACTCCTACTTTAATTCTATTTTGCCATGAAATTTATTATTTTTATTTTTCTTGCATGTTCCTAAGATAGAAAAAGGAAGATACATATAGGAAAAAACAAACAAACAAACAAACACACCCTCTTATTGGGGTATGTCACAACACAATTCTATTTCCTTTCCTTTCTTTTTCCCACCTGTCAAGATTTGGGGCTTACACACACACACACACACACACACATGCCTTCCATGTTTTTTGAGTTGCTGTGGTTGGTATTTGAACTCGGTTGATCACATAGGATCCAGTTTTCATGCACAATACTTAACCTGTGCTATAGGACCAGTCCTTCATGAACTTTTTTTTTTTAATTTTTTTTTATTTATTAATTCACTTTACACCATCACAACACACAAATTAATTTTCCATCCAAAATACACTGTGCATTGTCTCAATCAAGTACATCCACATACATGTTCTCAGCAAATAATTTTCCAATTCTTACGTCCTGCATACCTTGCCCTTTGTCTTGCCATCCCTGATTCCCCATCCCCCACCCTCTGCTAGGTCCCACCTTCCCCCCCCTTTTTCCCTGGCATCCATGGTTGCCCCTCATACCTTCCTCCCCCCCCCTTCCATCTTTCTGC
>NW_006159716.1:4972681-4973647 GCF_000334495.1 Tupaia belangeri chinensis
GCCGGGCCGTCCCTTCATGAACTTTTTGAGATCCCCTCGTAGAGTTTGATTATTTATTAGGTTTTTGTTTGTTTGTTTGTCTGCCTCCGGTAGGACAAAAGTCTCATTAAGTTTTGTTCAAAGACTCACTGATAATAAGATTTAAAAAATGATAGTTGAGGGCATTTTTATTCACAGCTCAAGTTGCTCCTAACAGTACTAATATTACTCTTCGTATGTTTTTCTCCTTGTATTCCTTTTTTCTTGAAACTGTGTTTGCTATTTTGTTTTTGCCCATTAGCTCTCATCTGGTTTATCTTTCTCCATCCCTTAATTCAACTGCCTGTGACATTTTAGTTTTAGGTATGGGTCTCTTAAATAAAATGGGTAGTGTTTGCTTTTTTAGGTGTACCCAGAATCCCTGATCTTTAATTGGTTACTTTAACCTGTTTATATTTATTATGATTACCGTAATAGGATTTGGAGCTAGTCTTCCTATATTATTTTTCCCATGTAGTATGCTTTCTAGTTTTTTTTCTGCTTGCTTTTCATTGGTTTAACTGTGCTCTTCATTGTCATTACTGCTTTCCATTGTCTCCCTCAAGTTGTATGTTGTACTTTAACATGTATAATTTAAATTAAGATATTTAAACTTTATTTCTCTCTGCTCCTGCCCTTTTCCACTTCTTTCTCTCCTTTCTTGATTCTCTCCAGTCAGAAACCTTAGCATTCATTTACTTTGCTTCTCAAATTCACATAACATCCAGTATGGAGAAAAGCTGATTGTTCTTTCTGGATTGTTAATGATCTCTTTTATTTTCAAAATTTATCTCTAAATTATACATATTTCATTAATTATCATTGTTTCTTATATCTGTTTCTTTTTTTTTCATTTATTTATTTTTACATTTTCCACAAACATTTACTTTACATAGCAAAAAATTTTAGCTCTTACTCCACAATTCTTTTTTTTTTTTTTTTTTTGAG
>NW_006159716.1:4973712-5066179 GCF_000334495.1 Tupaia belangeri chinensis
ACAAACATTTACTTTACATAGCAAAGAATTTTAGCTCATACTCCATAATTCTTGACAGTTTACAAGTAACTTTCAAAGTTTCAAAATATTGAATTTTAAAGATAATGTTCAAAATATGTCTTATAATTTTGTATAATTTTATAACTCTATAACAACAGAAGCAGTATAGTTTCAAATATATATATATATATATATAATTATTATTTTTTTTAGAGTGCAGACACTCGGTATATATTAAGGAGGGACATACAATGACTCTCCTTCATAGCATGGCTTGCTTCACTCAGCAGTAAGTCTTCCATATTCATCCACTTCCTTTCAAAAGCCGGGGTTTTGTTGTTTTTTGTGGATGAATAGTATTCCATTGAGTATATGTGCCACAGTTTTTCTAACCATTCATCAGTTCATGGGCATTTAGGTTGTTTCCATGACTTAGCAATCATGAAAAGTGCCGCAATAAACATCGATGTGCAAGCACTTTTTCGATTAAGTATTCTTCTGTCCTTCGGGTAGATACCAAGGAGTGATTATATCTGTTTCTTGTGTGACTTTGGTAATCATCCTCTAATGACTTTTTAGAGAGAATTTACAACTGAGGAGTTTTTGGGTTTTTTTGTTTGTTTGTTTTTAAACCTGTCATTTCCCTCTATAATTAAAATGGCATTTGACTAGGAATAGCATTCTAGGTTAAAGTTTTTTTTCCTCTCAGAATTGGGAAAATATTTATTCCATGGTCTTTTTGCATGCAAAGTTGTGGAAAACATGTCAATGTCAATCTGATTCTTATTTCATTTTAGAAATGGCTGTTTTTATTTCTAGATGTTTTCAGGGTTTTTCTTTGTTGCTATGCATTTTTATAACAGTGAGTGTAAATATAGATTTTTTGTCATGTATTTTTGTCTCTCATTCAGCTATTTCAATCTGAAAAACCCTTATATTCAAGCTCAAGCTTTGTTGCTTTGGTAATTTCTTTGATAATTGAAAATAATCCTATCTTCAATGTATCCTTTCTTGTGTAACTTTTAGTTTTAGGTCTACCAGTCCTATCTTGCAAATATTATAATTGTTCATTCATTGTTCCCATCTCTTTGTCTTTTGGTTGCAAGTACTAGAAGAATTCTTATGCTTCAACTTCCAAAATGATAATTTGCTTTTCAATGGTGTATATTCTGCTCTATTACCTGCCTCTAAATTCTTTATTTTTACCATTATATTTTTCATTCTAGAAAATGAAAAAGTCTATTCTTATGGATGTGATGTCATTTCTCTCACTGTGAAGATGATTACTGTCTTCTTTTGAAACATTAGGCTTTATTCTTGTCCTATTTTTCTTTTATCCATGTTCTTCTACTCTTTCCTGGTGTAGATTTTCCTCAGATATTTGATGATTCTTAGTGGTGGATTTATCTCTCATTTTAGAGTGCCATTGTTTGTTGGAGCATGTTCCTTCTGTTTATTGTGGTCCACCCTAGTGTCTGTGGGGAAGGAATAGTATGTACTGTGAACATGGTCTGCTTATCCACTAAGAGAGAGGCCCTCTTTCCTCCTGGCTGATAGAATTCTGCTTACTGTCATTAATTTAAGCTTCTACTCTGCAACAGTGTACTATAATAGTGGATAGAGAGATGGGTCAGATTCATTCACATTTTCCTTTGATTCATCTCTGAAGGAGAGTGTTATTAAGCTAAGAGTCTAGGGAGGGAATTAATTATTCAAGGACTTTATATATATATAAATATATATATATAAAGATTTTTGCTATAAGGCACATACACTCACTAGAGAGAAAGAGAGTGACAGAGAGGCAGAGGGCAAGAGAGAGCAAGAAATCACATTCCAGGGGAGATGGCCACAATCCCTTCTCCTTCATTCTCCTCTTGGCATTTTGGGCATGCATGTGTGCATGCACAGCCATGTGCCCTACGTGAGTTTCAAGCTTGCCGGATCTAGGGCTTGAACTGTGGTCAGCTATGTAGGAGTCCAACACCTTAACCACTATGCCACTCGTTTGCCCCTTTCATTTGCTTTAAATATGGAGTATATAGTATGTTTACGTTTGAACTTGAATTGTATGACTGAAATGGTGTCTTATCCATAATATCTCAAGTAATACTTATCTCCATGAATTGGAAATCAAATTTTTAAGAATTACATAAGTTGGCAGACTTGTGAACGGAAACTATACCATTTTAGATGTTAAACGGTAATTTCTGCTATTTTGAGTGAAGAATTTTCCTCCAGGAATTACGCATTCCTTAAGGAATATGTTTCCAACATAAAATCTGACTACTTTAAACAGTCCCTTTAGAGTGAGTCTACTAGTCTACTGGGTTCATATGTTTTAGCTTAATTGTGGTTACTGTATTCAATTAAAGCTAAAGTAAAATTAATCACATTTATTTCAAAAATCTGTAATTCAAGAATCTAATTTAGACTTATCCTTTCCTACTTAGTCCAAATCAGAGATATTAGACTCCACGACTCTATAGGACTGTATGAATGGAGAGAAGTTATACAATTTTATATCATTGGAAATTAAATATAATAAAATTTTATGATTATTTATCATTTAGTAAATCTCCACTGTAAGGTATTTTATCATGCTGTATCTTCTGAACTCATGTTTTTCTAAAATATACCCTATGTGTAGTGGTAGCATGTAAAAACTGTCTTTTATCATATGCATTTTGCTCATTGATTTGGAAAGATTTTCTCTTTTGAGAGGTTTTTGTTATAGGGCGCATGCTCTCACCGGAAAGACAGAGAGAGACAGAGAGACAGAAAGCAAGAAATCACCCCTTGGAGGGGAGGGCCACCCCTCAATCCCTTCTCCTCCATTCTCCTCTCGGGATCTTAGGCACACATGCACACGTGCTCAGAAAAAGATTTTCTTAAAGGTAAAATTTGCTAAGTCTCGAAATGTGGTATTGCAGCATGTAAGAGTTTGTTGTTTTATATATATTTTACCTGGAAATGTCTCTCCAACAGAGTGATTTCCTGTCCTTTGGGTAAATACCCAAGAGTGGGATTATAGCATCAATTGTATAGAACAGGGTAGTTCTATTTTTTAGATTTTTTAAAAAATAATTATTTTACTTAACTTTATTTATTGTCATTATCATTATTATTATTTTCCATTTGATCAGGGAGAGAAAGTGAGAAAGCAAGCCACCAGGTCCAGGACTTGAACTGCGGTGAGCCATGTGGGAGTCCAGCGCCTTTAACCACCACACCACCTACCAGGCCCTATTTTTTAGATTTTGAGGTCCCACCATACTGTTTTCCACAGTAGCCGTACTATTGGGTTGTGAAGAAAGTCATGACACCTTTTTGCGTAGAAAAACATAGAGAAATATAAAAAAAAATGCTGACCTAGTCATTTACATTCCCACCAGCAATGTACGAGGGTTGCCTTTTCTCTGCAATCTCACCAGAGTTGTTTTTTTTTCTTTCTTTCTTGTTTTGTTTTGTTTTGTTTTGTTTTTGTTTTTGTTTTTGTTTTTTTTACCATAGCTAGTCTGTCTAGGGTTAGCTTATACCTTACTGTGTGGTTTTGTGACAAGACAACTCAGTGGAGAAAAGACTATCTTTTCAATAAATGGTGCTGGGAATATTGCATATCATCTTGCAGAAGAAAGAAATTAGTCCTCCATTATTCACCATTTACCAAAATTTACCCAAAATAGATTAAAGACTTCAACATAAATCCCAAAACTATAAAATTACTTGCGGAGCATACAGGGGAAACACTTAAAGATGTTAGAGTAGGCAAAGATATCTTAAATAAGACCTCTTAAGCATAGACAGCAATACCAAAAATAGACAAGTAAGACTATATTAAGCTAAAAAGCCTCTGTACAGTAAAGGAAACAATAAATGGAGACAACCCACAGAACAGGAGAAAATAGCTTCATACAACTGTCAGAACTTTTGTTTTCTATAGGTATTTTTATCAACAATTATAAATAACTTTAACTTACAGTGATCATTCCAAAAATGATAGTATTATGCAGTTTCTTGACCTATTATTCTTAAAAACAGATACCCAGATTCAGATTCATTTGTTCACGTACAATACTAAAATCTGTATGTTAAATGTGCATCTTTAATTCAGAATCTTCCATATGGCTAAAAAGCACATGAGAAAATATCTAACAACTTTTATCATAGAGGAAATGCAAATCAAATCCACAAAGGTCTTAACAATGGAGAGTATAATATTGTCTCACCACTTGTAGTTAATGCATTTGGAGAAAGCAATGACAGTTGATCTAATAAGCATAGGTTGCATTAAAGATGTACATTTCTAATATGGATTTTATTATTATAGGTAAACAAGGGAGTCTACATCTGGGTGTCTGTTCTTAAGAACAGTTGCATAGTGCCATCACTCTGGGACTGGTAGCTACAATTTAAAGCTATTTATATTTTTGGTAAAATACGTACTGAAAAGTAAGCCATGATAATCAAATAAACTGTACATGAAACGCGCATGCCCCGGTCCATTTTACAAGCTCAGTAAGTACTAGCTATCATTCATTTTTGGCTCTCTGCCAGTGTTTTTATAGAAAGGATTTCCATTCCAATTCAGGATTTTACCAAGTTATTAATGTTTTCCTTTATAGATTTATTCCCTGGACTGTTTTTAGATTTGGGTTCTCTTGCTGTACAAGTTTGCAGTTTTATCTCAGATATGTATTTCAAGAACTTGAGAATACATTCACAAATGATCTGAGGATATTTTTAGTTATTATTATTCACTTTAATAGCCTCCAAAAGAATGAAATACAAAGGAAGCAAATAGAATGCAAAGCATTCTGGAAAAATCCTTCATACACAATGTGTAGTGATTGATTACAACTGGCAGGATTTTTACTGTAGTTATTTGAATTTATAATTGACTGGCAAAAGCACAGCCATACTAAAAATATGTTATTTAAATTGTTGGGCAGAATACAGCAGTAAATTTATCTAGTGCTTTATGACGGGCAGATCTAAATACCCTCATTTGAAAGTTACTTTGCCTGGGGCAGAGCTTTTTAGCAGAATTTTTGTTATCCGTAGTGAATTAGGCTTCAGTCAGATTTTTTTTCTTAATGTCATATGGTTTATGCATGTGCACAAGACAGAGACAGAGAAAGAGACAGAGACAGAGACAGAGAAAGAGAAAGAGAAAGAGAAAGAAAGAGAGGAAGTATCCCAATGGGGTCAGTCATGCTAGAATCCTTTTTCCTTGGATTCTGCATTCCATCAGGGTCCTGAGTGCATGTATGTACCCAAAGTGTTTTTCAAACTGACAGGGAAGAGAAAGAGAAAGAGAAAGAAAGAGAGGAAGTATCCCAATGGGGTCAGTCATGCTAGAATCCTTTTTCCTTGGATTCTGCATTCCATCAGGGTCCTGAGTGCATGTATGTACCCAAAGTGTTTTTCAAACTGACAGGGTTGGGTCTCGAACCCTCTGTCAGCCACTTAAGATCTGACAGCTCAGTGTCCAACTGCTGTGCTATACCTTGCCAGGTCAGCAATTTTAATGAACTTACTAAATAGCATGAACAGACTGATTTATTGTCAATTGATGATACTAAGAATAAATTCCACATTATGTAATGCTCTGATGGCCTTAGAGTACTTACACATATATTATTTCATTTACTTTTTATAATGCCCTATTGGTAGATGTTATTGTTCCCATTTTAGATGAGAAAGCCAGAGCTCTGAACATTTTATTGACTTCTGCAGGGTCACCCAATAATTAGGTTGTGGAGCTGAGAGTAGAATAGATCTTTTCATAGGCCTTTGATCCTTAAATGCTCCATTACACTTAGCATTTATGTATTTCATTCAATTTCACTGAAGTCACTCTTACTAAATCCACCAGTGATGTTCATGTCACCAGATTTCAGATTTCATTTTACATGACCTTTCAGCAGTATTCAACAGTGTTAACTTTTTCCTTGTGACCATTATAAATCGGAAAAATTGAGATGTTTGCTTTGACTTAGTTGATGGGGATGGGAAGAAGGTGAGACGTGAAAGGCACCCTTCTCTTTTGCTTTTCACCTCCTGAGTTTTTCCTTCTGTGTGCCCCAGATACCCAAGGTCTCTGTATGTTCCTTCAGTTATCACGTCCCTCTTGGCTCTGTCAAATCCCCATATGCTCCGAATGGCATTTCTGTCTTTTGTCCATAAAATGTCTTCCTTCAGTGTAGCCATTCTCAGAGGAAAATAGATTTGGTAAATTGAACTTCATTCATCACAGTCAGTTAATACATTGAGTGCTAGCTAACTATCAGGTCTGCAAATATATCTTAACTTTTTAAAGGAATTTGTATTATAAAGAAAAGTCCCTGTTTACCAACATAGTCTAAGACATTTTAGTGATGCGCTGAAATGAAAGATGTGTGAGATGTGAAAGGCTGTGTGAGGAGATGTGGAAAGGGTCTAATGATATCATGTCCTTGCCTGACATCCTCATAGTTCTGAGAAGGGAAGACTGTCCCACCCACAGTTCCCAGTAAGAACTGCATTATGACCCCATGATGTATGACCGGTGAGGGTAAATGAAGGAATCTGAGGTAAAGGCAACAAGGCAAAGGCTGCCTGTGGCTTAGGAGGTCAAACTGGGGCAAGATGCATTGCCCAGATAGAAAGGAGACGGGGCCATCAGACTCACTGTTGGCACGGTGAATTGGGGAAATCTGGACAAAGTAGGCTGCTAGCAGCAGGAGTGGACGCTGCAAGGCTGTCAGGTCGAGAAAGAGAGCCTGGAGGGATCACTGTGGACCACCAGGGGTGGCAGTTATGAGTCAGCAGAGGCTGTGACTTAGACTAAGGTAAATAGGGAGAAGGGTCCAAAGAGATCTGGAGGACTGCAGGAAATCCATCTCCACATGTCCTTGTATTCTTACAGTCACCTCCTATCTTGTCAGTTTATGTTGATTATACCAAACGTATCTAGTAAAATCAGTCACATTTTGTAAGTAGACTTGTACTTGGTTTACACCAAGTGTTGGCCTGAATAGAAATTTAAAAAGTACTCTCGAGTTCATATCAAATGTCCAAAAGCAAAATGACAGTTGTGTAAACCAAGTCCAATGCTTGAGTCAGGGGAGTTTATTGAGCCTAGTTCTCTAGCATGAAATGCAAAGCCTATAGTGACTGCAAGTGAAGCATATTATGTTACTTCCTTGCTTAAAACTCTTCACTGGTTTACACAGAGAAAAAGACCAGCTCCTATGATAGCCTGGTAGCAGTGCCAGCTTCCTGGGGCTGTGCAATCCTACACTTGGATTAATCCTCAGCTGTTGCTGTCTTGAATTCTTAACAATTTTATCTTTGAATGTGTATTTTATAAGTGAAGCCCAGTAGGATAACAGAGCATGCATCTGATCAGAGGATGTGGTAGAACAGCAGCATAGCACGTGGCTGAGGTCTACCTGCAGTTTATGGACTTACAGGTTGGAGCATGGTAGACTGATAGACAGTTCCTATGCAACAGTGGTTGACCTGCCATCCCAGAGTAGTCAGAACACCGTGGGGACTCCAAGAAATGGTTACACTTGGACAGTGGCAGCATAAGTAGAAGTTGCAGCATGGCCACACGAGAGAGGCTTCCTCTGTCAGGGCCTACTCTGACAACCGCAGTGATAGAAGGGGGCAGCAAGAGTCTGCTGGGAGGCGGCTGTCCTGTAGATTTCAGAGTTGTTCCCTGGGAAGCTGATAGGAACTCTTTGGCCTAAGCCCTGGCACAGAAACTTCTGGTGCTCAGGCAACAAACTTATCAACAAATTATTACAAAATAAAGTGTGCATATATAGACATTGCAGTAAATCATATCAGGGAACTATTAGCATTCTTCAGAGTTGAGAATTTTTAGTTTTGAAAACTGCTGGGAAGCAAATATCCACAGGCAAAGAAATTGAAATTAAATTTGAAGATAACCACATTTAACAGGAAAGTTCACTACTTTCATATGAAACTTCAGATGAGCTGATTATTTATGATTCATTATTATTATTATTATTATTTATACATTCAATAGCTATACATCATTTAGACTGCACAGAGACTTTACCCAGCATGATATACATCTCAGTCCAGTTGAGAATACTATACTCATCCTTATCAACAGATAATAAACCATATCTGTGTCCCACAAATATCTTACCTAATTATTAAGGAAGACATTTTATAATTAATATTTCCCTATAATCATAGGAACAGTGATAGAATGCATAAGGCATTTTGTATTATGTACTTTTCATGAAGCTACTTTCAATTTCTTGTTCAACCTCCAGAGTTACAGGAAATATCAGAGGAAACATTAAAATGCAGTGTATATATTTACATTTAAAATTATATTCAAATTTACAAGGCACTGATTTGTATGTAGAGTTAAATCTTTTTAGAAACATTTTGTGGGCTAGTGCTGCAGTGGTTAAGGAGGCTGGATCTCACATAGCCAAATGTACAGTTCAAGTCCCAGATATAACAGCTTGAAAAACTGCAGTGGTTATCATTCATTTTTCTTTTTTAATCTTAGTCATTCTGACTGGGATTAGGTGATATCTTATGGTTTTGATTTGCATCTCCCCTATTTTTTGCTTTTTGGCTGTTTGTATGTCTTCCTTAAAGAGCTGTCTGCTCAGCTCATTCCCCATCTTTTAATCGCATTGTTTGTGTTTTTGCAGGTAAACTGCTTGAGTTCCCTGGGTATTTTGGTTATCAGTCCCATATCCAAGGGAGAATTTGCAAGTATATTCTCCCATTCTGAGGGTTGTCTCCTCACTCTTAATACCTGATGTAATCCCACTTGTCTATTCTTGGGATTATTGCCTGTGATTTGGGGGTCTTTCTCTACTCCAAAATCTCCAACAGTTTTCCCTGTATTATCTACCAGTAATTTTATAGTTTGAGGTCTTAAATATGCTGTGATAATCTACAGTGTTTAAATGTAAAAAAAAAATTATAGTTAAATAAATAAATTTTAAAAAGGTGGATGCATGTGCCCCAAATTGGAACCAGTGGGAGAAATGGAGAAGGGAATGCAGTGTGACCATTTCCCATGGAGGGTGCTTTCTCATTCCACCTCTCATCCTCTACCACCAGAGAGCATATGCACCTCCTGGAGAATTAAGAAAAATAGGAAGGAAGGAAGGAAGGAAGGAAGGAAGGAAGGAAGGAAGGAAGGAAGGAAAGAAGGAAAGGGAGAAAGAAAAATATTTTTCAAGAATAATCAGCTTATATATACTTAAATTTATATTTTAAAATGATATGTCAGAAATTTATCTCAGTGTTGTCATAGTCTGTAAAATACTTTTAGCATTTCCAGTAATAGTTGCATCAACAGAAAGTTCTTTCTCAAAATTAAAAATGATCAAAAGTGATTTGTGATCTTGCATTTGCCAAAAGTGACTGACTTTGCTTTCAGTTATAACAGCTGAAAATGGAATTATTTTTTAAAATTGAGATGATCTGGGTCCAGCAGGTGGCATAATGTTTATGTTGCTGGACTCCCACATAGTTGACTGCAATTTGAATCCCAGACCCAGTAGCTTGAAACTCACACTGGGCATGTGTGCGTGGGTGTCCAGAATCCTGAAAGGAGAATAGAGGGAAAGGGATTGCAGTGTGGACATTCCCCCAGGGAGTGATTTCTTGTCTCTGTCTTGCCAGCAAGTGTACATGCCCTATAGCAAAAATCTCTCTTAAAAACAAATTTAAAAATTGAGAGAATGATCTAATAAATGAATATGTAGGAAAGTAAGCCAAGTAAGTTTATCTGATCAATTGTGATATATTAACAATGTATTTTGAGGGGACCAGCAGATGTTGTAATGATTACATCGCTGGATACCCACATAGTTGATGGTGGCTTGAGACATGGTCACCATGACTTAAGGCTGACGCTGGGCATGTGTGCATGCGCCCAAAATCCTGAGAGGAGAATGGAGAAGAGACTGTGGTGTGGCCATCCCCCAGGGAGTGATTTATCACTTTCTGTCTCTCTGTCTTACTCTGTCAAGTGCATGCACCCTACAGCAGAATTTCTCTCAAAAAAAAAAAAAAAAAAAAAGATTTTTTTAATTATATAAAATCATTATTACCTACCTTTTTTCAATTTCAAAATTTGTAATTACTCGCGTATTACTATTATTCCCCTCACTGTAAATAATCTCTGAACTAAAATATTTTTAAGGGGAAAAGCTTTATATCTTAGATATTTTAATTGTGTTTTTTTCTACTTTTTGAATATGGAGTCCTGGATTTTCATTATGCACAGAGTCCCACCGTGTTGTAGCTGGCTCTCCAAAAAGGCCTGCTTCCATGATCTGCTTCCCCTTTATAAACAAAGGACCCTTACCTTATAGTCATGTTTTTATAGTATTCTCTGTTTTGTTTATCTCCCTTGGGTTTTAATATCCCAGAAACCTGCATCCTTAAGGCTTTTGCCTGGCTGTTTTCTGTTTGAAGTGCTCTTCTAAGTATCTATTAATACATAGCTTGCCTTGTCACCACTTTAACATCTTTGCTCAAATGTCATCTTTTTAATGAGGTGCATCCCTCCCTGTTTACCACAGCACTCCTCATCCCCTTACCTTACTCTTTATTACTTTTTTCCTTTTCTTTTGTTTTTTTTTGTTTTTAATTGCTGGAGGATATGTGCATTTGCCAGAGAGAGTCAGAAAAAGAAAGGGAGAGTCTCCCCCAGGGAATAGGGATGTGCCACCATCCCGTCTCCATTTCTCCATCTTGGGCACGCAGGCACATGCGTCCAGAGTGTTTTTCAAGTAACGGAGGCTGGGATCTGTTTCTCTTAACCGCTAGGTCTTAGGTCCAGCTCTCTATTTTATTCTCTCTCTCTCTTTCTTTCCTCCGGTAGCACTTATCACCTTCTGGTATACAGTTTACTTACGTACTACGTCTATTACACATTATCTGTCTCCTCTCCTAGGATGTCAGCTTTATTGATGGCTCATTTGCTACTTTGTTCACTAACGATGCTCAAGCACCTGTAACAGTGGCAGGCCATAGTAGATACCCAGTGAATAGTTCTAGAATGAATGAGGTCTGAAACAACGAGGTAAACACTGCAGACCAAATTTATTCACATAGGCGTTTTTCATTGTTGTGCAACAGGCAAATTAGATTCCTAATTCATCCAATTGTTTACTTCTAATGCTTTTGTGTTTTTATCTATTTTTAATTAATGAAAAATTCCCCAAATTATAGGATGACATATTCAATTCTCACTAATTAAATAGTGTTGTTCATATAATTATAGCTTATTTAGAGCCATCAAAGGCTTTCAGAATGCTGAAACTGTCTAAAAAGCTAAAACAGTTGAAATAGAAAGAAAATCCCAATGACTGCATACTTTATTTGCTTGTTAAGAATATTTATCTTATGTAACATTATTCTGCCTCCATCTTAGTGACAACAGAAGTATGTTTTTGTTTAGGAACATCTGTATTTTTACTCTGAAATTTGAGTACCTAGCCAATTATGTTAGGAATTATTCTTTGTCATAAATAAAATATTCTTCATCTATAGCTCTGTAGATATTCAAATGTGTATTTACTCTTTGTGTTCATGCTCAAGTACGAGTCTATGACAGTATTTTTTTTTTCTGATTTGATTTTGCTTTATCATGAGAAGGTTTCTTCTCACTGAGACAAAAATAAGGATGATTATTACAATAGAAAGTATCTTTTATAAAAAAATAACAATCTTCTGTTACATGATACTTAAAAATTGAAATCCTTAAGAAACTGCTGTGCTGTCTTTCTGGGCCATTGTGTTGGAATCCTTCATTAGTGGAGGAAATTGTACTGGAAACTGCTGTGCTGTCTTTCTGGGCCATTGTACTGGGCCATTGTAGATAAATAACTCAAGCATCCATGGATTTTAGTATCTGTGGGGGGTCCTTTATGTGAGGTACCCAGGATTTATATTAGTATAACAAAATATGGATTTTTCATAGAAAGCACTAGAATAATAAAACACTTAAGTGGCACATCAAAACTGTTTTCTAAACGTTGATAGGATATAATGAACTTCTTCAAAAATAACTACAGGGGCCAGCAGGTGGCACAGTGGTTAAGGTGCTAGACTAACACACGACCAACCGCATTTCTAGTCCCAGACCCAGAGGCTTGAGACTCACACTGAACATGTGTGCGTAAGTGCTCAAAATCCTAAGGAGAGAATAGAGAAGGGATTGTGGTGTGACCATCTCTGTTGGGGGAAAACAATAAAACAGAAAGACCCTAGATGGATGAAAATCATGCCAATAATTTCACATTCATATCTGAAGATTTCCTAGTTTCCATGTGATAGCAGTAATCACGTAGGGCCTGGCTGGCAGTGTGGTAGTAAAGGCACTGACTCCCACATGGCCAACTGTGGTTCAACTTCTCGATCTGGCAGCTTGCTTACTCACTTTCCCTGTCTCCTTCTCTCTGTCTCTCTGGTCAAATTAAAATAATAATAATGAATAAATAAAATTGAATGAATAATTTTTTTTTTATATACTGCATGTAGGGGGCCAGGAGATGCCATAGTGGTTAAGGTGCTGGATTCCCACGTGACTGACCATGGTTCAAGTCCTGGACCTGGCTGCTTGAAAATCACACCAGGTGCATGTGTGCACATGGCCAAAATCATGAGAGGAGAATTGAAGAGAAGGGATTGTGGCATGGTCATCCTCCTGGGGGTTGATTTCTCACTTACCCTTTCTCTGTCTCCTTGTCTGGTGAGCGAACATGCCCTATGGCAAAAACCTAAAATACAAATTAAAAAAAAAGTCAATACTGCATGTATAATATTAAATTAATCAGATTTTTGGGATACTAAGAAAACATTAAAACAAATACTAAAATGTTGTCAGTTCTGTATTTTTCCAAATCTGTTTTATCCTTAACATGCTGGGTCACATAGAAAAATGACCAGTCTAAACTTAGCTTCCAGAACTTTCTGAATGACAAGAAATAGAAACCTAGTTCAAAACAAAGAAGAGGAATTTATTGGCTTTGATAGCTAGGAATTCTAGAAATGTGCTGATTTCAGTTTCAGTCTGTGTGGATAACAGCATCACGCTTACAGGCCTGCAGAACCATGACCCTCAAAACAGGACATTATCTTTCCTAGCAGCTTCAGTAGAATGCGCGTAAGTTACATGCCTGTCCCCAAGCCAGTCACTGTTACTAGATGATGAGGTACTCCGGTTACCATGGGCTCTCTTACCTGGTTGTCAGCCTTACCTGTACCATGTGGTTATAGGGAAAGGTTCTGCCAAAAGATAGGGTATTGGTGACTCCAGCAGAGAGATGAGAAAATAAGCTGGGCACATACACCTCTGCCTTTAAGTAATAGACAACGTAAACAAAGGCAAGTCAATTAGAATATACCTAAGAGATATTTTGGGACATTTGAAGACTTTCGGGGAAGACTGTAGAAAATAGAAAACATGGTCAGGGCTTGTTCACATTATGGCCACACAAAAGCACTCCAAAAAGTTTGTGGAAAAATGGAATTAAAGTACGAGTTTATTTCAGTGCAAACGATTTTTGAAATTAGTGCATAATTTTTTTATAATACACATTTCCATGAACCTTTTGGAAACCCCTCATACCCTTCTATGACAAACTAACAATGAGCCCATCTAGTTAACGATGGGAGAATTACAAATATCAATATATTTTGGATCAACTGTAGTTATACTAAAGAAGTGTTAACACGCCCTAGATTCTTGCTGTATGTCAGACTGTAAACACTTTGTGGTATTTCATAATGTATGCATACATTCTAGCTGACACAGAGAGGTGCAGGTTCATCTGTGAGTAACATAAAAATTTAATAGTGGGTTAAAGACATGAACTTTTTTTCCCACATAAAAGAAATCTGAAGGTAAGTAGTTCAAGGTTGAATTTGCAGCTCCATGACCCTTAGAGACACAGGCTCTCATCTCTTTAGCTGTCCCACTGTCCTTATTAAATTACCTTATGACACAAAGTGATTGCTTAAGCTCCAGCCCAAAGATACATCTTGTAGCAGCGGAAAGGAGAAGGTAGGAGGTGGTTGTAGCCCCTCCTTTTTAAAGGGAAGTATTGGCTGTCCCACACAACATTTCCACTTAGCCACACCAAGCAATAAGCAAGGCAGAGAAATGTCATTATTTTAGCTGGGTCTCACACTTTATCTCCTAAGACATACTATTAAACCTTGTTTATGGGGCTAGAAGACCATGTGACCTAAGTTAGGAAAGTCTGACTGTCCCTGGATTTGTGTTAATTTGATGCCCTTAACAGCTCTCTTTCTTCCCTTGTCTAAGGCCTCAGACATGCTGAGGTGGCTCCTGGAGGATCTTCTCACAGTATTGACTTTCCCTGGGCTTATGTGTATGTTGGTTCTACACTAATAACTTGTGTGACCTCTGCTTCCTCATGTATCCTTCCATTATACCTTAGCACATCGATTCTCCCCTCAGTAAATTGATGGATGAGAGTTGTTTGTGATAGTTATCCATTAGGTTCTGACAGGCTGTTTTGTTTCTGTCCTAATTAGAGGGTAACATTGTGTCACTTTTAAAAGGGGATGTCATATATATTAAGTACAGTATACCCTTCTCTCATGAAAAAATAAAATACTGAGCATAACTCATCAGTTTCATCTCATGTATCCTAAATATTTTAAAGAACAGTAAGAGCACAATTAGGTTGTCTATTCATTAGCCTTGAGAAAATTTATTAGAGCATTTAGTATGCTGAAAGTATTTTCCCTTTGGAGACTATTTGACAAAATAAGTGATGGCGTTCAGAAATATCTCAGTGATACAAACATCATTCTTTATTAGACGTATACAACACATACCACTATTTTATTTGAATAATAAACATGTTCAAATATGTTTAAGGCCTCCCTGTGGTAAGTCATATATCACAACTTTCACATATGGAAAAAGTTTTTGGCAATTTACTTATTGGTATCAGCCTATCTAAGATTCAAAGTGTGGGCGAAAAGTGGATGTGGAAGCTTTCTCAATGAGATTTGTGTGGAGCATGATTCTAAATAATCTGTTATGGTGACCTTAAACTAAGTCAGAATGCGTAATGTCTCTATATGGCCCTTATGTTATAGAAAGAATTGTGGTGGTTACAGTAGGGGAAGTTAGATGGTTCAAAATTATTGAGCATAGAATGTCTTATCTGTTTAGTTTTAAGATTGGGTTTTTGTCTTATGCACTTCTAAAATGCTAGAAGAGAGAAGTGACAATAATGAGACAGGTTTGTCTTTAAGTTCTAAAGGCCAGGTCAAGGTGTTCTTCCAATCAAGGAGTTCTTGAACTTTTAAAAATTTATTTTGTTAAATTTTAATTTACATTTAATTACATATATCTTTACAGTATACAACATTGCTTTTTCCAGCACAAATACCATGCATATCAATTAAGATAGAGACATTTCCATATACATTATTATCAGCAAATAACTTCTTATTTTTTTGTCAATTAAATATACTTTTTTTCTTCCTCTGTTCCCCTCCCTCGCTCTAAAGCCCACTCCCATATTACCCCTATCCTTCCTACCTTTAGTATCTACATTTGCCCTCCCTGCTATTATACCTTACAAACTTTCAGTTTCTAATATAGTGTGTAGATAATTGGTGTATAATTAGTGGGGACATACAAAGTCTGTCTTTCAGAGTTTGGCTTGCTTCACTTAGCATTAAGTCTTCCATATTTGTTCACTTTGTATCAGACGTTAGGGTCTCATTGTTGTTTGTTTTGTTTTGTTTTGTTTTGTTTTGTTTTGTTTTGTTTTTTTATGGTTCAGTAGTATTCCATAGAGTACAAATGCCACATTTTTTTTCAGTTCAATCATCTTATTTTGGACATTTGGGTTGATTCTGTGTCCTAGTGGTTTTAAATAATGCTGCAATAAACATGTATGTGCAAGTATTTTTTCTGCTGAGGGTTTTTCTATCCTTTGGGTAAATACGTAAGTGTGGAATTACTGGGTTGTATGGTAGTTAACTTCTAGGTTTCTGAGGAATCTCCATATCATTCTGCAAAGTGGTTGTGCTAATTTGCATTCCTACTGACAGTATAGGAGAGTTCTCTTTTCACCATAGCCTCACTAGCACTTATTATTTTTTTTTAAATTTTATCCATTCTGACTGGATTTAAATTGAATCTCATTGTGGTTTTGATTTGCATTTCCTTTATGATAGGATATGTCAATCATGTTTTCATATGCTTTTGGGACATTTGTATCTCTTTGGAGACTTGTCTGTTCAACTCCTTGTTCCATTTTTTAATTGGATTGTTTTTTTTTTTTTTTTTTTTTTTTTTTTTTTTGGTAAGCTGCTTGACTTCCCTTCCCTTTATATTCTGGTTATCAGTCCCTTATCTGAGGTATAGTTTGCAAATATATTCTCCCACTCTGAGGGCTGCCTTCTCACTCTACTTACTGTTTTGCTGTGCAGAAGCTTTTCATTTGTCTATTTTTGGGTCTATTGTCTGTGCTTTGGAGGTCTTCCTTAAGAGGTCTTTTTTTTTTTTTTTTTTTGGAGAGGTTTTTGCTACAGGGCACATGAGCTCGCCAGAAAGACAGAGAGAGACAGAGAGACAGAAAGCGAGAAATCACCCCCCAGGGAGGATGACCACACTGCAATCCGTTCTCTTCCATTCTCCTCTCGGGATCTTGGGCACGCATGCACACCGGGTCCGGGACTCGAACCATGGTCAACTACATGGGAGTCCAGCGACATAGCCATTACACTAACTGCTGGTCCCCAGTAGAGATCTTTACCTACCCCCAGAGCTCTGAGTTTTTCCTCTGTTTCCCACCAGTATTTTTATAGTTTGAGGTCTTATGTTTAGATCCTCACTCCATTATCATTATTAGTAGTGGTGAGAGATGAGGATCCAGTTTCATTCTTCTGAAGGTGGAGGACCAGTTCTCCCAATACCATTTGCTGAAGAGGTTTTCTTTTTCCTGCTGGATTGTCTTCTGTCCTTTGTCAAGGATCAGTTCGCTGTATGTTTTGGGGTTTGTTTGGGGGTTCTCAGTTCTGTTTCATTGGTCTACCTGTCTGCTTTTGTACCAATACCATGCTGTTTTAATTATCACAGTTTTGTAATATGTTTTGAAATCAGGAAGTGAGATGCCTCCTAGTTTATTCCCCTTGCACAGTACTGCTTTGGCAATATGGGGCCTTTTATGCTTCCAGACAAATTTTGTGATCATTTTTTCTATTTCTGTGAGGAATATCTCTGGTAGTGTGATTGGGATTGCATTACATTTGTAGATTAATTTGGGAAGAATTGACATCTTGATTATATTAATTTTTTCAATCCAGGAACATGGGGTGCTTTTCCACTTTTTTATATAATTTTTATTTTCTTTTTCTAGTTTTTTATAGTTTTCCTTGCAGAGATCTTTGACATCTTTGGTAAGGTTTATTCCTAGATATCTTACTGGTTTTGTGGCTGCTGTAAATGGGATTTCTTTCCTCAGTTTGTCCATCGTTTGTGTATAAAAATGCTACAGATTTTTATACATTGATTTTGTATCCTGCCACTCTACTATATTCATTTATTACTCCCAGCAGGGTTTTTTGTTTTTGTTTTGTTTTGTTTTGTTTTGTTTTGTGGATTCTTTGGATTTCCTATGTATATCATATCATCTGCAAATAGAGGTTGTTTCACTTCTTCTTTTCCTATTTGTATGCCTTTTATTTGACTCTCTTGTCAAGTCTAATTGCATTGACTTGAACTTCCAGTACTATGTTAAAAAGGAGTGGAGAATGTAGACAGTCTTGTCTTGTTCCAGTTTTTAGTAGAAAAGCTTTTAGCTTTTCCCCATTCAGTATGACATCAGTTATTTTATTTATTTTTTTTTTTAGAGGTTTTTGCTACAGGGCGCATGCGCTTGCCAGACAGAAAGAGAGAGACGGAGAGACAAAAAGCGAGAAATCACCCCCAGGGGGGATAGCCATGCCGCCATCCCTTCTCCCCTTTCTCCTCTCGGGATCTTGGGCATGCCCGCACACGTGCCCAGTGTGTTTTAAGCCACCGGGTCCGGGACGCGAACCGTGGTCGACTATGTGGGAGTCCAGGGACATAGCTATTATGCTAACTAGCTGGTCCCAGTTATGGATTTTTCATAGATGACCTCTATTATGTTGAGGAATGTCCCTTGTATGCTGATTTTGCTGAGATCCTTAATCATGAAGGGATGTTGTATTTTAACAAATGCTTTTTCTACAACAATTGATATAATCATATGGTTTTCATCTTTTCTTTTGTTAATGCGATGTATTACATTTATTGTTTTGTGTATGTTGAACCAGCCTCGCATCTCTGGAATAAAGCCTACTTGGTCATGGTATATAATATTTTTAATATGTTGTTGAATACAATTTGTTAGTATCTTGTTGAGAATTTTAGCATCCATATTCATCAGTGATATGGGCATGAAGTTTTATTTTTTTTGTCATGTCTTTGTCTGGTTTTGGAATTAAGATGATGGAGGCTTCATAGAATGAATTTGGGAGGGTTCTTCCCTTTTGATATTTTAGAAATAGTTTAAGGAAAATGGGGGTTAGTTCTTCATTAATGGTTTGTAGAATTAAGAAGTAAAGCCATCAGGACCTGGGCTGCTTCTTTGTTGGGAGATTATTACTGATTCAATCTCATTGTTTGTTATGGCTCCCTTCAGACTTTCTATTTCTTCCTGGTTCAGTCTTGTTAAGTGATATGTGTCCAGAAATTAGTTCATCTCATCTAGATTTTCTTGTTTGTTGTCATATAGTTGCTCATACTATATATACTCTGATGGTATTTTGTATTTCTATCATAGCCGTTGTAACAATGTCTGTTTACTTGCTGATTTGATTTATCTGGTTCCTTTCTCTGTTCTTGATTAAGCAAGCTAACAGTATGTCAATTTTATTCTTCTCAAAGAATCAACTTTTGGTTTTATTTATTTTCTGTGTAGTTCTTTTATTCTCTATTTTATTTATTTCTGCTCAAATCTTTATCTCTTTCCTGTTTTGTTTTTCCAGTTCCCTGAGTTGCGTTGTTAGGTTGTTTGCCACATTTCTGCTTTTTTCTTGTGGGCACAAATTACTATGAACTTCCCTTTTATTACTGCTCTTTCTATGCCTTGTAGTTTATAAAACCTTGTTTGTTCATTGTCATTGATTTCTATGAACCTTTTGATTTCGGTCTTAATACCTTCTATAGTTCTAAAGTCATTTAAGAGTAGGTTGTTTAGTTTCCAAGTGTTTGTGAATTTTCAAGGTCTCCTTCTGTAGTTAATTTCAAGCTTGATTCCATTGTGGTTGGAAAAGATATTAGATATAGTTTCTATATCTTTGAATTTTAAAGGCTTGTTTTATGCCCTATTGTGGTCAGTCTTTGAAAATTTTTCATGTGGAGGTGAGAAAAATGTGTATTTTGTGATAGTTGGGTGGAATACTCTGTAGATTTCTGTCAAGTCAATTTCATTTTGCTTATTTTTTTTTTGTCTAAATGATCTTTCTAGAGGAGTCAGTAGGACGTTGAGACCCTCCTATAATTATTTTGTTGCAGTCTGTCTCTCTCTTGAGATCTAACAGTCTCTCTTTGATATAATTAGGTGCCCTAGTGTTGGGTGCATAGATATTTATAAGTGTTATATCTTCTCGGTAAACAGATCCTTGTAGTAGTATATAATGTCCTTCTTTGTCTCTTCTTACATCTTTCATCTTAAAGTCTATTTTTCCTGAAACTAGTTTTGCTACTCCAGCCTTTGTTTTGGTTTCCATTTGCATGGAATATCTTTTTCCAGCCTTTCACTTTCAATCTATATATGTCCTTATCAGTGAATTGTGTTTCTTGTAAGCAGCATATAGATGGCTTCTGGTTTTGTATCTATTTAGTCTCTGTCTTTTAATGGGAGAATTTAATCCATTAACATTCAGTGTTATTGGGATCAGCAGATGGCATAATGGTTATATGCTTGAACTTGCTCAGCTGAACACATTTTTTTCTGAGAAGAGAGGCTGTGGATTAGAAATAAGTATAACAAGAAACACACAAAGGCATACAAGTATAGAAAAATGAGGATCGGGTAGGCCCTACTTCTCTGATGGAGAAAGCTGAGACTAGGAACTGGCCTCAGGTTTATTCTTTTAAAGGTAAGAAAATAGAGGAAGAGAAATGGGATACAAAGCAGTTGCTTTTTTTTTTTTTTTTGTAAATCGTCTGAAGATGCAAAAATGACCATGTAATTTCTCTGATCTTTTTGGGGCACTGGCACCAAGTGATTTCTCTGATCTTTTTGGGGCAAAATCTGATAAACACATGTGACTCTCTTTAGCATGATACTGTTCTGCAGTATCAGTATTGGGTATTGGTATTGGGTAGCAATAACAACA
The DNA here is from genome assembly GCF_000334495.1 of Tupaia belangeri chinensis. Classification (NCBI taxonomy): domain Eukaryota; kingdom Metazoa; phylum Chordata; class Mammalia; order Scandentia; family Tupaiidae; genus Tupaia; species Tupaia belangeri. The sequence goes on from NW_006159716.1 coordinate 4,994,137, forward strand.
GACATATAGCCAACAACAACAGGCAGATAGTGTTTTCATATGTACATGCTTTCATAGCCATGTGAATGAAGCTCACAGAAGCACATTTCTGCATGTGTCTAAAGGTCACCATGTTTGCTCAAATTGACTGCTCTTCACAATTACATCACTGGACTCCCACATAGTTGACTATGGTTTGAGTCCCAGACTCAGTGGCTTAAAACTCATGCAGGATGTGTGTGCATGCTTGCTCAAAATCCTGAGAGAATCAAGGAGAAGAGGTTGTGGGGTGGCCATCCCCCCAGGGGGTGATTTCTCTCTTTCTGTCTCTGTCTCTCCAGTGAGCATCGTTTAGCAAAAATCTCTCTCAATAAATAGATAAATAAAGCATTCAATGTTGTTATCAATATCTTGCAGGTTTATCCTTGTCATTTTGTTAGCCATTTTCTCAGTTGTTTTTTGTCCTCCTATTTCTGTTTGTCTCTCTTTAGTTATCCTGATACAATACTCCCCTCAGTACTTCCTGTAGAGCTGGTCTAGTATTGGTGAATTCTTTTAGGTTTTGTGTATCTGAGAATACTTTTATTTGTTCTTCCCATTTGAAAGATAATCTTGCTGGATATAATATTCTTGGTTGAAATTGTTTTCCTTTTAATGTTTTGAATATATCTTTCCATTCTTTCCTTGGCTGCATTGTTTCAGTTGAGAGGTCTGATGTTAGCCTAATGGGATAACCTTTATAAGTAACTTGACATTTCTCCCTTGCCATTTTTAGAATATTGTCTTTGTCTTTAATTTTTACCAATCTAGCTATGATATGCTGGGAGAGGATTTTTCTGTGTCTATTCTATTTGGGTTCCTTTTTATTTCCTATGTTTCTCTATATTTCAAAAATTTTCAGAAAACATTTTGTGAAAAAGGTTTTCCATACCTTCAGCAGATTCTTCACCTTCCGGAATACTCATTATACAGATATTTGCATATTTCATGGTATCTAGAATTTCCTGTATGTTGTCTTTATTTATTTATTTTTTGGTTGTTTTTTCATTCTTTTTGGTGATTTGGTCTATGTTGGAGACCTTGTCTTCAAGGTCAGAAATTTTTTCTTCTGCATGGTCCAATTTGCTGCTAATGCTTTCTGAGAACTCTTTACTTTCTTGTATTGTATTCTTCATTTCCAGAAGTTCTGTTTGAGTTTTTTAGGGTGTTTATTTCTTTACAAAATTACTCTTTCATGTCTTGAAATGATTTTCTCATTTCCTGGAACTGATTGTCTGTTCTCTCTTGTATCTCATTGAGTTTTATCAATATAAATATTTGGAATTCTTTTTCTGACATTTCTATTTCTCTGTGCTATCCACTGTTGATGAGGGGATACTATGCTCACCTGGGGGAGAGTTACCACTTTGTTTTCTCATGTGTCTTTGAAATCTGTGCTGGTTCCTAGTCATCTGATACAGTATTCTCTTTTTTCTATTTGTTGGAGCTGATGCTATAGTATCGGTGAAGGAAATTTCACCCTTCATTCCCAGGTATGTTTCTATTGGAGGGCTCTCCCAAGTCAGAGCAGTTATGGGTAACTTCAGGTGCTTGGCTCCTCTGCCAAATGTTTGGCTCTTGATGAAGTGGTTGCAAGCTAAGGAGATATACCTTAGTGAAGAGCATCAAGTCAAAGCACAACACACAGGTTTGTGTACCAAAAGTCCCTAAATCGCTCCCAGGCCTCACGTGTGGGCTCACCTAAGAAGGCCTCTCCAGACTGAACTCCGGTCTCCCAGTGGGCAGGTGGGTCAAGCCCAGGCCGTTTAAGTGGTGGGTGATGGAGTCCTGAAAGTTCCAATGTTGCTTCCAGGCCCCAAGCAAGGACTCTCCCTGAATTTGAATTTTTTAAGTGTATTTATTTATTCTATGAGTGAAATAGAGACAAAAATACAGTACTCCCAACAGGGTCTTTATTTATTTTATTTTTTTAAGAGAGAGATTTTTGCTGAAGGGAGCATGCAGAGAGACAGAAAGAGACAGAAAGCAAGAAATCACCCCGCAGGGAGGATGACCATGCCACAATTCCTTTTCCTCTATTTTTTCTTTCAGGACTTTGGACATACATATACACATGCCCAGCAAGAGTACGAGATCTGGTACTTGAACTTTTGTTGACTATGTGGAAATCCAGTAATGTAACTGCTATGCCATCTGGTGGTCCCCGATATGGGCTGATTTTTTGTTTTGTTTTGTTTTGTTTTTGAAGAGAGTTTTTTGCTGTTGTTATCAGGCATGTATGTTCACCAGAGAGACAGAAAATGATGACTCATGCCCCCATGGAGGATGGCTACACCACCATCTGCAATTCCTTCTCCTCCAGTCTCCTCTCAGGATTTTGGGTATGCATGCACATGCATCAGTGTGAGTTTGAAGCCTCTTGGTTTGGGACTTGAACCATGGTCTACTCTGTGGGAGTCCAGTGATATAACCATTATGCCATCTGCTGCCCCCCCCAATAGCGTCTTAGTATCCATATCCACTCTCAGCCTCGCCAGCCCTGGCTCATGGACATGCACATACCTGGCATGTTCAGGAAGTCTCTGCGTACAAACTGGCAACCTTCCTATGTGGGTCCAATGTGCAGAGCATCATGTTTTACTGCTATGCCACTGTCCAACCCCCAAAGAGCCAGTGTTTTTACGTCAGATAGCATTTTCCAAATTTTTTCCTTTTATTTATTTATTTTAATATTTATTATTATTTTTTAATATATTCAATCACTATAAATCATTACATCATGTAAAATGAATTTCCCATCATGAATCTACTGTATATTAGTCCAGCAAAAGATATTATCATATACATTATCATCAACAGATAATTTTCCATTTTTGCAACACTTAAATGTTTTTGTTTGTTTCCCTTTTAATAGAAATTTAGCTTGTGTTCCATTAAATTGGCCACAATGTTACACAGTAAGTGTGAGAAATGAGGTTCATATCTTACTTTCTATCACACTATCACAGTCCTGCAGTGACTGAATCAGTCCAGCAAGTCTGAGCTTCCCGAAGTCTTCAGGATAAGGCACTAGCACAGATAAACATTTTTTTCTTCCAAGTGTCAGATTTTAAACTGCAACACATTTTTAGTGTTTCATTTGTTGCTAGTATTTTCTTCAAATACTATTTTCTCTTGATGATGTATTTTACTTATATATACTTGTTTTATTCATTAAAAAGAAAGTAAACAATAATTTTCTTTTTATTAATGGAACCATCACCAAGCAATCCTTATGAGATTGTCTCTTATATGGCTATATTAGAGAATATAGCTACACTGTTAGAGCAATTCTAATAATGTACACAATTATGTAGCCAAACATACTGAAACATGTATACAGGACAAAGTATGAATCACAGGAAAGGAGCCTCAAGGGTTTTAGCCTGCCCCTATGACTAAAATGTACAGAAAGGAGCAGAAGTTTCTGTATATTCACTTGCCCTTAGGCTCTTAATTCCACACTGAGCATACTTTTTAAAGTTTATTTATTCCTTTATGAGAAAGAGAGTGAGAGAGAGAAAAAGAGAGAGGAAAAAAACAAACAAAAAAAAACACATCACACTCCCAACCCATCCTTCCCAGCCAGCCAGGATCATGGGTGCATGTCCCTGACATGTGCAAGTCCACTGGAGACCAAACCCGTAATCTTCCATGTGAATCCAGCATCATTGGAATCCCACTTCAGAACTGCACCAACATGCTGCCCCCACGCTGAGCATTTTTGATGTGGACTTTCTTGGGACTATTTCTCCAATCGGAGCCCTCCCCTTTCAGCCATCTCAATGCATGTCTGTCGTTTCTCGTAGCCTCTCTCCCTTTTCTCTTCTCTTTTAAGCGTCTCTCTTTACTGTTATACCTTGACCACTTGAGCGTTTGTTTCCAGCTCAGTTTGGCTCTTTCAGAAATTCATCTCCTGTTTCACTTCCAAATAAGGTTTTTAGCTTTGGTAAATGAAAATATCATATGCCCAATTAAATTTGAATTTCAGATAAACTGTGAGCACGTTTTTAGTGTAACTATATTCCAAATGTTGCATGGGTCATACTTATACTAAAAAATTATTCCCCATTTGTCTGAAATTCAAATTTGACTGGGCCTCCTGTATTTTATCTGGCATCCCTACCTCCAGCCCTTGTTCCTGTAATCTTGTCTGTATATTTTCTTTGTCGAAGTTCACATCTCCATCGGTGGATTGAGCCACACAGATGAACTCCTGTGGCTGCATTTTCCTGTTCCTATGGTCATTTCCATCTGGGACATGTTCAGCTCTTCCCTTGTTGCTTTCTCAGCCTGACTGTGTCTCCCTCTTGCCACTGCACCCTTCCTCTCCCCGTCAGCAGCCACAGCAGGGCCATTCTTAGGCTCGACACTCAGAGATTACTTGGCCTTCCTTTACCCTTGTCCTCCGCATCTGTCAGTGAGTCCTGCTCATTCTCCCTGCACAGCTGTTTTTCCCTTTCTCTCTTCTCTTCTTTCCCTTCCCCCCTCCCTGTTATCTTGTCTGTCCATTCCCCACACTGCCTTTATTTAGGTCCCTGCCTACCTGCTCACCCAGCTGCTTCCTGCTCTAGGCTCTCACGACCCATGTCACTTTGCACTGCCCAGTTTACCACTCTAAAGTGCTGATTTACCACATTTATCCCTTCCCCGCTGAACACCTTCAGTGACTTACCATTGTCTAAGCATGAAGTGTAAGTCCCTTATTCGGGGCTTTCCAGAACTGGCCTCTGCCTGTTACTCTTTCAGATTCACTCGTTGTTTCACTGTAATGTAATTTTTAAAAGATGTGTAGAGGATCTTTTTTTTTTCTCTCTCTCTCTTGTGTGCGTGCAAACACTGTCATGCATAAAATAACTAATATCTTTAAAAAATTAACTACTACAAGCCCAGCCAGTGCGACACAGCAATAGTGGGAGGTTCTGAAGAGCTGGAGGCTATTTGGTGAATCAGAGTTCAGTTCCCTCTCTCTCTACTGAAGTAAAGAAATAGATACGCTTTTAAAAATTAACTAGTATATTTTCATATTTTTTACATTACATTTCTAGGTGAAAAGCTAAGAAAGTGGGTTTCGGATTGCTATTTCTAAATATTTTCTACAGTGCTCTTATTTAGAATCAGATTGTCTTAATTCACAATAAAAAAAAAAAAATGTCAGTTAGTGCATAGTCCTTCGCTTCCTCCTCATGACTCTCTGCTTGTTCTGCTGTAGAAGCTCAAGGCTCTGAGGAGTGTGGCTCAGAGGTGTACTTTATCACACGTTTGGCTTGGCTGCAAAACTGTGTAGCTTCTTTTCTCCTTGTCTTAATAATTTGAATAAATAATGATTTTCTGGTCTATGGTTAGTGTCTATCAAAATGAAAATAAGGTTTTGCTAATTGTGAACTTCTGTCTGGTTGAGTTCATCTTCACAATTGGTACTTACTGTATAATGTAATTAATAACAATGCCGTATATTTGACCAGGTTAAGATGTTTAAGGCCTTCAGATGGTTTCAGTACAGGGAAGTGCCTGAGTGGATGTCCTCTTTTGCCCCTGCAGATCTATCTTCTCCTCTCCACCTGCCCTTTGTCTAGGCAGGTTGACCTATGAGAGCTCATCAGCACCCTCTTCCTGCCCTCTGGCTTCCCAGTGGATTCAGCTGCTGGAAAGCTCCAGCAGGAAATCAGAGGGGAAGAGAAATGGGCCAAAATATTGTCCCCTGGCCTGCAAGGTCATCTTGAATAGGCTGTTTTCTCTAGACTGAATATTGGTTCCTTTTCAAGGTATCCTGCACTTAATAACTCTGTCTCTCCTGCATACCAGTAACCTTTCCTTCCCTTGTCTTTTCAGGCCTAGAAGTGGTAACAAATCAGCAACTGCTAGTCTCAGATTTCAGCTCTATTACCTGTCCTTCCCTGAAGTACTCCCACATTTTTGTAATAAGACCTTCCATAAATGGAAGGTACCATCTATTTTCTGTGGGGACCCTTGTTAATATAGTGCTTTACATGGACTAACTAACTTAATCTACCCAGATAGAAATAGTATTCTCATTCTGTGGAGAAGGAAAGTGAACTACAGCAACAGTAAGTGACCTGCAAAGGTTGCCGGGTTAATATGTGATAGCCAGGATTTAGGCTCGGAAATTCTGGTCCTGGATTACACGATCTTAACACCTGTGCTATACCCAAGTATGATAATATGAGTAATACAGTGATTTCATTGTTGTTTTGGGCATATTTACACTAACAAAATATATTAAAATTAATCATGTCAATGACAGATAAAGGTTGATCAACCAAATTATCTTTCTTTCCCACCTAACACTTTCATCTGCATACTTCAAAAGAGGTTGTTTTTTTTTTTTCTTCTGTTACCCAGGAAAGAATGAAAGAATGATATTCTTTGATGTTAAGAAATAAGAAGTTCAAATTTTACTTATTACCTTCAACTCTATTAAAGAATAATTCTTTGCCCACAACTAAGTATTTTCTGAACTCTCAAAGGCTCAAATTTAGCTTCTTCCTTTTTTAAAGAACCTGACATTAAGAGTTAGTATTCCTTTCTCACAATAACCTAGTTTTTACCTAATTTCGATCCCATCAGTTCGTTCCTAGAACTGGCATAGGCATCATTTTGTTGTTTGCTTTGTGTTGGGGACTTGTCCTCTTCTGTCCTGCCCTTTACATTCGCCACTCATTATTCATTGTTCATTGTCCTCCATGTTTGTCTGTGGCGAAACCTGTCACATTTTCCGTTCTCTTGGGCTCATGTTGTGGTGCTGCGATTGAATGCAGCTGCAGTGTGTTGATTCTGGACTGTAGGTGCTCTTGCTTGCTACAGTGTGCTGCTTCTGGATGACTTATTTGGCAGTCAGAATTTTTTCCAACACAGCAGCTTCCTAAAGTATAGTTTCATTCCTTCATGCTAAAATAGTGAAAATAAAGAAACAGCCTTGTTACAGTCTCTTTGGGATCTTTGGAGCTTTAAAATGTCATAGAATGATAGCCTATAATTATACTGACTCAGGTATACACTAACTTTAAAAATGCAGCTGATTTTTAGGAGCTCAAAGAAGAAAACTATACACTTATATTCAGGTGTTCTTGTTGAAAATAGTCCACTTGAATGAGAGGCTGTTTATAATTTGGGTTTTGGGTGGTTATTCTGTAGTGAAGGCCCTGTTCTTAACAAATTTGCTTCCTAGTCATTTTTTTTTTTTCCTAACATGAATAGTTGGGTCATGGGAGAATGCCAGGATTTCTTTGCAGTTGACTCTTTTTGTTGCCTGGAATTCCATTTGATATTCCCATGGTCTAAAAACTGCCAAACTACAGAATTTGACCAGAAATTAAAATCTGTGAGCACAAGCAAGCATTTATATTTTCTTAAACTACTTACCTCGGTATTGTATTCAGATTTATTCTGAATAAACTGCAGCTTTAAGATTATAAAGACTGAAAGCTGCTTATTAAAAGCTTTCAGTTTTACCATGTGATTGGCATAATTAGTATCTTTTCCATCAAATGTTTTGGCATGAAGAGAGTACATTTTAAGTTCATTGTCAAAGGTTTCCTCAAATAAAAGGGAAAACTCTGGTTACATCTACTTTTCAAGTCAAATTACCAAAAAAATTTAAAAAATAGATTTATGTGGTAGTATTTTTTATTTTTAAAAAATTACCATTTCTTGTACTTTTGAGATTCCGACAGCTGGATCTAAGAGCTTCTAAACTAAACACCTTAGAAGGTATGATTTATTCCACTGTTCTGGGAAAGACTTAAGATGTCATGTTGAGCAATTTTGTTTATTTTCCTTAAAAAGGCTCTTTTATCTATCATCCAAATATGAAGGGATATTTAAATATAAAAATGTTTTAAAATACAACCCTCATTGTAAAAGGACAAAATTAAAAAAAAAAAATTCAGTAAAAAAATCAACTAAAAGGGGCCAGCAGGTGGCATGGTAGTTAAGGCACTGGATTCCCATATGGCCAACTGTGGTTCAAGTCCTGGACCTGGCAGCTTGAAAATCATACCAGACATGTGTCCATGCCCAAAGTCTCAGAAGGAGAATGAAAAAGAAACGATTGTGGCATGACCATCTCCCCAGGGGCAGGATGATTTCTCACTTCCTATCTCTGTCTCTCTCTGATGAGTGCATGTACCCTATGGCAAAACCTTAAAAATATGTATATATCAGGACCAGCAGATGGCATAATGTTTACATCATTGGACTCCTACATAGTCGACCACGGTTCAAGTCTCAGACCCAGTGACTTAAAACATACTGGGCACATGTGCTTGCATGCTCAAGATCTCAAGAGGAGAATGAAGGAGAAGGGATTGTGGTGTGACCGTCTCCATGTGGGGGGATTTCTCACTTTCTGTATCTGTCACTCTGACAAGTGAATGCATCCTGTAGCAAGCGAGCTCTCCCCCTCAAAAAAAAAAAAAAAAAAAAAGGTATATATCAATTAAGGCCCAGCTATGGTAGCATAGGCCATCAGGTACTGCCATGTGATACTAGAACCATATGGGAGGCCGACATTCAGATCCTGGGTCCAGACCCTGAGTAGACCTGAACACACCAGAGGGACCCATGGGTACCCGTGATCCTGGCTGGCTGGGAAATTAGGGAAGGATCGTAGCAAGATAAAACCTGGTTGAGGGGATATGCCTCTCTCTCTTTCACTTTAATGAAATAAAAAATTAAATTAAAAATATACAGCAGATCTTTACATTGTATTCATTAAAAATGCCCTATCTGTAAATTTAGTTTACAAGAAAGAAAGAGTGAGTACAGAGATTTTCCAGAGAAGGAAAATAGAAGTTTCTCTAGAGTTTTAGAACATAGAAGGAGCTGCTTTAACCACCCTGTTTGATCTGCCGGCAGTTGCTGTGCCCACATTGGGTGGATCCACGATCAAGAAACACTATCTTTCCACCTCCTTGCCTGTTATATATTCAGCAAAATCCCTTCTGTTAAATATGACCATCCTCCTAGTCCATGTCTACACCTAGCCTGTTGAACATAGCGACAGACAGTAACTGTACTGATGAACTCACTATACTCATGCTCACATATCTCAAATTGGCCCTCAATATAGCCTCCAAGTTCTAATATACTTTCCCAGTATGTTCAGTTCTTACTCTCAGAGGTGGCTATTTCCCAGTTTAATGCTTCTCAAACTTGCTACATTTCCTTCTCTTTCCTTCAGTCCAGCTGCCTCATAATTTACTGAGTAAACAGACCCTGTCAATCCAGTACCACCTCTGTCTCCCAACAGCAAATCTGCAAGCCTGCATCTGTACCCTATTTCTTGGTTCCCTTCCCATTGTCACAGCTCTCCTGACCTCACCAAAGGCCAGTCTTCCCCTTGCATTTATAATTCTCACTGATTTTTGCAAATCTATGGGATCATTGTCATCTGTGCCTTCTAGTAGCTGCTCTCTCAAAATAAAACAAATTACCTTTATTCACTCACATTCCATCCAGGTACTTCCCATTTCTGTTTTCTCTTTTCCCAGAAAAACTGAAAATCTTTTGTCTGTTCTCTTATTTCCATTTTCTTTATCATTCGTTTCCTGACTCTTTCCAGTTGGACTTCTGCCTTCTCTGACCTCCTGAGACTGCTCTTGTTAAGGTCATTAATGACTTTCATGTTATCAAAAATAATGATCTTGTGACTCTTCTTCTCTTGCTTGATCTTTAAGAAGACAAAGATACCTTTTTCCTTTTCTTTGAAACATTCTTTTATTCTTGGTCTTCACAATATCACACTGAGGTGGCTATGGAGGTGCCCTACTCAGATTTCTTTATGAGAACCTGCTCCAGAGTAGCTGACATACAGCCCTCTGCTACCACACTCTTGAACCCAACACAGTGGAAACACCATGCAGACTTCCTTGGAGTGCTCTTAGTCCATGACAGCATGATTGCATTTTTCTGTGCAAAAATGTGTCATGACTTTTCTGACAACCCAATAGTATTGAAATCTTATGTGCTTTCACTACATAAGTTTCCTCAAAACGGCGTTATTGGAGCAGAACTTCCCTTGGGCTGGGCCAACTCTTTCTTAGAACTGAGCTGCTATCTGAGACTCTTATCCAATCCTTCCATCCCTGCCCCCTTTCACAGATGTCAGACCTACCTCAGATCTGAAGCTATCTTCCCCTACTCCTGCTCCCTGCTCCTAATACCTCCCTCCTGGTCACATCTAATGCTATCTGGTATTAGCTTTCCAGGTGACCCAGAGTGAGTCACACACTGCCCTATTCCCTTACCCACTTGGCCATTCCTTCTGTCTTCTTTGGCTATTCCCTCTTTTCTCCATTAGCTCTTACCACTGGTGGTTCTATCCTTAGGCCAACTCTTTCTGATCCTTTGAGATCTCATGTAGCCCCATGACTTTAAATGTAATTTTGTGTTATTGACTCTTAAATTTGTATCACTAACTCAGATCCTTCCCTGGAACTCTGGACTTGTATATCTAATCATGTTCTTGACATCTCTACTTAAATATTTATGGTCATGTAAAAGGTAATGTGTTATAAGGAATTTTCGATCTTCCTTATCCAAGTTGTAGGCTCCAGTCATTCTGGAGTACTCTCTTTTCTTCATCTTCCATCAGCATGTCCTATCAACTAGAATCTAAAATATCTCCCAAATCTATCCATTCTTCTCTATTTTTACTGTAGCCAACTTGAGAACTGTTGCAACAACCCTCTAGCCTGTCAGTCTCTTGCCCACTTGTAATCTATATGCCATTCAGTGGTCAAATAAGTTTTCTTTAAAAAAAAACCAGATCAGGCCCAGCCTTTGTGGTGCAGCCTGTAAGCCTGTAGCATTCCAGACTGTGGAGCTGAAAGTCATAAGCCAACTGCAGTTGGAGTGCCTGACTGGGTTGACCTGAATACACTGTGGCTGCCTGAACAGATGCTCAGGAAACGCAGGCAGGATTAGAGGCGGAGAGTCACAGTGTGACTGAGCCCTGTGGAGAGTGCTTCTCTCTCTCTCTCTCTTTCTTGTGTGCATATACCTACTTTTTATCATGAATTTTTAAAAAATGATTTAAAAATAAATGCACAGGTCAGATCTGATGGTAGTTTAAAATTCTTTAAAGACTACTTGTCAAACTTTGTATAATACTCAAACTCCCTTCCTTGTTTACAAAACGCTATGTGAACTGGCCTCTTTTAGCCTCTTACACTGACTTCTGCCCCTTCTCCCAGCCACAGTGGTCTTCTTTTGGTTCCTAGCCAAGATTATTCTTGTCTTTGGTCTGATTATCTTATCCCTAGTTATTCTTCCCATTGTCTTTGGATATTAGCTTAAATGTTACCTCCTCAAAGAGGTCTTCTCTAACGCCCCCTTCTAAAATAATCAGATCTAGTAAGCTATCTAGTCAGCTGGTAGCATACCACTTTCTTTTCTTTTTTTTTTTTTTTTTTTTTTTTTTTTTTTTTTTTAAATAGTTTTTATTCTTTGTTTTTTTTTCCATAGTGCTTATGCTCTCTGATCTTGATAACTTATTGTCTGTCTCCCTAACTGGAAAGGAAGCTCTGTGAAAGGAGAGTTCTTTCCTGTCTTCTTATTGCTGTCTTCCTGACACCTAGACCAGTGCCTTGTATACAGTAAGCATTCATAAATATCTGTGGAATGAATGAATTGACAGAACTTCAATATTTCATATTTTTTTGTCTGGAAGAAAAAAAGTCAACTTTCTAAACTCTACACTTCTATACTTAGAGTTCCTTTTTCATTTGTCATTCCCCAAAATGTACTTTTCCTTGGATTTATACATAATGCCAATACAGTTAAAATCTCGTTATAGTGGATTCCATGGGGTATGCCGTTAGTTTTGTTATAGTGGAACTTGTCACAGTGCGGAAATTGCATTTCTGGTCCACAGAAACAGGGGATGGAATTGGGGATTGTTCATTTCTCTGTGGAATTGGAAGAGAAGAGCTCTAACTGAAATGGGGAGTGAGATCTGGCAAACCTCCCACCTACCCCTCAGGCTTCCTAGTATTTTATGTGCTATATTAGCTTTGGATTTCTTTCTGTGTTTGTTTCTGACTGAACGATTTGTGTATTGGAAAAAGAAAGGGTAGTTGAAGAAAACGAAAAACTTAAAAGGCAATTACTATTTGATGACAAGAAAATATTGTACGGTTATTTAGTATAAAATTAAACTAAGTAGTGTTCGCGCCTACTTGCTGTAGCATAAAAAGGTACATGATTAGGTACGGTTTCTATACATAAGAATATAAATGAACAAAGGCCAAAAAATAAAACTAGACAAAACAAAACAGAATTCCTATTATGAAATATTTAGTGCTGGCAGTTTGTTGTAAACAGAGCAGTGAAAGATTCTTTTTGTTTTTGCTTTTAATTGGGTAGTCTGAAATGTGGAAACAGCTTTGTCATATTATGAAGATTTTCTTTTATTGTAGTGGTAATTGTGTTGAAGTTAGATCATCACATTTTTGTTTCAATGGTTCAAATATAATAGTGTGAAAATGTTTTTGAGGGCCAGTCAGTGGCCTGCTAGTTAAGGTGGCTGGGTCTCACATGGCCGACCATGCAATGTGAGCCCTGACTCGGTGGCTTGGAAAATCACACTGGGTGTATGTGTATCCAGAATCCCCAAAGGAGAATGAAAGAGAAGAGAGTGTGGCATAGCCATCCCTACAGGGGTGACTTCTCACTTTCTCCCTCTCTTTTTCTCGCTCTCTCTCCAGCAAGTTACATGCCCTATATAAAAAACAAACAAGAAAAAGTTTGTGTGTTTATATGTGTGTGTGTGTGTGTGTGTATGCATATTAGTTGTATACGCACACAATAAAATATATATTAGTTGCTTTACTTCCCTTTATTTATGATTGAGAGTGAATGTGACAGAAAAAGGAACCACTAATGGGGTCTGGCCATGCCACAGTCCTTTCTCCAGCTCCATCCTGTTGGGATCCTGGGCATGTGCTAATGTGCCTGGTGTGTTGCCACCCTAGTTGGGATTCAAATCCTAGTTGGCCATGTGGAATCCAGCTTCCTTTGCATAGTGTTTAACTGCTGTGGTGTGGGGTCCTTGAGTTAGTTTTTAAAGTCATTTATTAAGATGTTTTCCTGACTCTCAAACAGAAGTATTTATACCCTCTCCTTTATGCTCATGATATTTGATACACGGCCTATATAATATTTGATTGTTACTTATTTGTCTGTCTGCATCCTGTACAGTGAACTAAAGAGAAGGGCTGTGTTTTATTCACTTTTGCACCCCTCTCCCTACCTTTAATCTGCCATCCACTCCCCATTTTACCCAATTTAATGGTACCTGTGGCAGAACGGGCTTTAAATATATGTTTATAAAATGCTAACTCCTGGGACCAGCAGTTAGCGTAATGGCTATGTCACTGGACTCCCACGTAGTCGACCGCGGTTCGAGTCCCAGACCTGGTGTCTTAAACTCACGCTGGGCGCATGTGCGTGCGTGCCCAAGATCCCAAGAGGAGAATGGAGGAGAAGGAATTGCAGCGTGGCCATCCCCCCTGGGGGGTGATTTCCCGCTTTCTGTCTCTCTGTCTCTCTCTGTCTGTCTGGAGAATGCACGCGCCCTATAGCAAAAACCTCTCCAAAAAAAAAAAATGGTAACTCCTATTTATATAGTTACCTTAGTCAATTACCTTAATTATGTCATCTCCTAGATCTTTTTTATTCTTTTAAATTTATTGTGAATCTATTCATTTATTTTAGATTTTTTAAACAAAGGGCATGTATGCTTGTCAGAGAGAGAAAGCTCGCTCTCTCTCTCTCTCTCTCTTTCGGGGTTCGAACTACACAGTCAGCCGGAACCCAGAACCTTAACCACCATGCTACCAGCCTGCTCGTCTACTATATTTTATCCTTCCCTTGTTTGTAAAGCTGCTTGCTTAATGGCCAATGCTTAAAGTTTTTGTTAAGCTGTCAAAGTAGGGTAGCATATTAGTGTGTGTCCCCAGCCAACTACATTGCATCCTCTCTTATTTAGTTCTTAAGTCAAGGTCCTTATCGACAAACCAATCTTGTCTCCCTCCACCAATAAACACAATCTGCCCATTAAATAAATAAATAAATAAATAACGATCCCTTTCCTTCTGCAGTGTTATATCTACTTCAATGGATTTTGCATTGATGTTGCCTCATTTATCTCATTAAACTGTAGGTGGCTTGAAGGCCAGTGTAAACCAACTGGTTTAGATTGTATACTCACTAAAGTACAGTGCTATAGAAAGTACAATGGAAATTACTGACAAACATTAAAGTGCCAAGTCAGCTCTTAAACTGATAGTCTGCCTAGAAAATTAAAAATGAACCATATTTGCTTTATTTGACATACAGAACTTTTAAGATATACCATAAAGTTATGAACAGCTTTTATGTAAGAAAGAGATAAAAACCCTGCCATGTAGTATCTATGCATTGAACGTAAAATTGATTTTTTTGTTTGCTTTTTAGTTTTTGCTATAGTGCATGTGTGCTCACCAGAAAGAGAGAGAGAAGGCAATCACTTCCCAGGGGGGATGGCCACGCTGCGATCCCTTCTCCATTCTCCTCTCTAGATTTTGAGCACATGTTCATACGTGCCCAGTGTGATTTTCGAGATGCCATCTGGGTCTTAAACCACACTGTCGGCCATGTGGAAGCCAGCCACTGTTAACCTCCACACCACCTGCTGGCCCAAATGTAAGATTGATTTTAAATTCAGAAATTTGAATATCATATGATAGTCTTTGCAATGGAGTGACATGTCCAAAAACCTTGGAAGAATCTCAGAAAAAAAAAAGACCAAGGATCTAAGCTTCATTGGATGGATGACTCTTCAGTTAACTTTTCTTCCTTTCTCCTTGCCCTCTGTCCACCATTGCCACTTCTATATACCCCACACATGGTGATAAGGTAAGCAGTAGTGAAGAAACCAAGTAACCAGGTCTGGAGTTCAAACCTCCCTAATGCTTTTCTTGAAAATAGATAAGGTAAACAGATTAACTGGACTCTATAAAAAGGAACACTAAGATATCATAAATTTGAACATGTAAACTTATAAATCAGTAGACACAGTACTATTTCTACATAAGTAACTGTGTGTACCAATTAAATGCTGACTCTGTTTTGTCCTTATCTGTTTTTATAACAGTAGAACTGTAATTATAATGCAGAATGATATTTAGGCCAAGTCTGTCTTTACAAAGATGTTAGTTGTAAATTTAGCTCATTATATCATTTCGACATGTGTTTTGTTGTTACTTTTCCTTTTAGACTGCTGCTGTCATATGTTTGTTGAACACTGGTACACAAATTCTTTTCTTTTCCCCTAGTGGTGAGTGTCTGTGAGGAAATATTGCTGCCTGGCAGAGTGCTCTAGGGCTATGTATGATTTATTCCTTCAATAATTTTATTTCATGGTAAAGATTCCAAAATGTCCTATTTTATAGACTCCATAATGTTATAGAAACTTGCATAGTTTCAAGTTAATTCTTTTGAAATCTAGCTTTTTGCTCATCTTTCAAGCTTAAGATTGCCCTGACATGTCTGAGGTTTGGGAAAATTTGGCTCAAGTTGATGAGGGGGTCTAATATAGGTCTTTGTTGCTGAGTGAAATTCAGTGGTTTTGGCTCATGGGAATTGGTGCAAAATTATTGGTTCGTTTGATTTGGTTCCCTTTGGACTACACCCATGAAGTTTTCTTGGGTTTTAGCTTGGTGATCCCCACCCCACACCAAAATCAAAGTGGAAAACAGTGAGAATGTTGAGGTTTATACCTCAAGCTATAACTCATCCTAATGTTCTACCCAGTTTTGAAAAAAGAAAAACCCAGCCTAGATTGTAAATCTTAAAGTGAAATATTTACTGAAGTTAGACTAAACAATTCCAGACTTAGCTGGGATATTATAGGTCATTTGACCAAACTCTCCACCTGATGCAAGGGTCAACCTCAAGTTGTTTAAAGTCTTTTAATGGCTAATTATCTCCCTGAGTTATTCCATATTTGTCCTTTGACTTTGTGGTCCTAGTTTGCTATATATGTATGATATTTTTTTTGTCCTTCAGGTATATATATTTCTCACTGTAATTCTGTCAGTTTATGCCTTATATATTTGGAGGTTATGTTATTAGTTTAGAATTGTTTCATTTATCTAAGAATCTTTCCTTTTACCTTATGTAGTAACTGATTTTTATCTCCAATAATGCCTTTTATTTTAAATTATATATATATATATATACACACACACACACACACACACTATATCTAGTATAAGCCCATATCTAAAACCCACATTACAGAATTTTACATAACAGCATTTAAGAATCTAGGCTAGCATCTAGCAATCACAATAAAATGTATGAATAGACCCACTAAATGGGATATAGGAAAATACATGTTTTCATCTTTTTACTTTCGAATGTCCCATATTCTTATACCCTAGTTGCACTTCTTCCTTAAGCACATTTAGGTGACTTTTCCTTTTTTTATTTAAGTTTTGGTCCATTTGGTGGTTGCCAATATTTGCAGTTCTATTTATCTTGCTTTTTCTGTACTTTTTGTATTTTTCTCCCTCTTTTCATACTGTTTCGCTGACCAAGTTTTCCTTGTTTTTTCCACTACTTATTTGGAAATTTTATATTTTTTTCTTTCAATGGCTATTGTTTAAAAATGTATATGCATACTTAACTTTATAGAATTTAAAGTTAGTTAATATTGCTGATCTCTTCATCTATGTGATTCATTTATTGTCATTAAACGTTAATTCTACCTTGTCTTCCTCCACCAACAAGCACAATCTGCCCATAACTCCCTGAAGGAATTATTATTAATTGTTACAGTTGTAAAAAATCACAGAATATTTGAAGTTTCTTCATGTTTTCACAGTTTCTTTCCTAACTGTTGCCTTTTCTTTTTCTTTTAAATGCCATAGAGCATGTGGATGAGAAAGAGAAAAATATACAAAAAGAGAAAGCATTTCCCAATGAAGCCTGGTCACACTGCAATCCTTTTTCCCACCAGTTCTTTGTCTCATTAGGATGCTGGGCACACACATGCAGGTACCCAGCATATTTTTAACCAGGGCTGGTGCTGGGACTCAAACCCTGGTCAGCCATGAGGGATTTAACTTCCCCTGAGCTGGGCCTAACCACTGCATTACAAGTCTGACCCCTTCATTGTTGCCTTTTTCCACTTCTTTCAAGTTTTTTTTTTTTAAATTTTTTCCATTTATTTATTTATGTTTACATTTTTCCACATTTACTTTACATATCAATTTTTGCTCATACTCCATAGTTCTTTACAGTTAATAAACAACTTTCAAAATATCAGAATACTGAATTTTAAAGGTAATGTTCAAAATATTTCTCATAATTTTGTATAATTTTGTTTGTGACTCTATTATAGAGATAGTATGGTTTTAAATACTTTTGAGAAAATATTTACATGTCAACTACTCAAATTGTTGAAAAACAAATGCCTAGCACACTAGGAATTTACTTCTTCCTGAAGTTTACTACATCCTTTGGTAACTTCTTCAGAGAGGGTTTTATTACTGGTTAATTCTTTTATTGTTTATTTCATCTGATTTACATATTATCTGAGTATGGAATTCTTGGTTGACACATATTCTCACTCCTTGAAAATATCATTCTATTGCCTTTTAGCTTTTGCTTTTGAGAAGTCTATTTGTCTTTTTCAGGTAATGTCTTTTCTTGCCTTTTTTGGAGATATTTTTGCTCTAGGGCACGTGTACTTGCCAGAGAGACAGAGAGAGCGCGAAAGTAAGAAATCACCCCCCTGGGAATGACCTCACCACAGTCCCCTCTCCTCCATTCACCTCTCAAGATTTTGGGCATGCACACACAAAAACCTGACATGGTTTTCAAGCTGCTGGGTCTGGGACTCAAACCACTGTCTGCTGTGTGAGAGTTCAGCACACCAATCATTACACTACCTGCCGGTTTCTCTTGCATTGTTTTTTTAAGAGTTCTATTTTCTGTATGTGTTCTGTAGATTCTCAATAATATGTGTCCATGTGGATTTATTTTTACTTATCCCAGTTAGGACTCAGTGTACTTCCTAAATCTGAGGATTCATGTCTGTCATCAATAACAAAAAATTCTTAGCTGTGTTTTCTTTGAATACTCTTCCTTATTCTCAGTAGTTCCAACTTCTGTAACATATTAAACATTTAAACATATATTTTCCTTTTTATTCAGTACCATTCTTAGTCTTTTTTTTTTTTTAAGTCAAATATGGCTGGTTTGCAATCCTTCAGCCTCAGTCTCCCAGCTGAGACACATGCCATCATACCCAGTTCTTTTTTTC
Source organism: Tupaia belangeri chinensis (assembly GCF_000334495.1). Taxonomy (NCBI): domain Eukaryota; kingdom Metazoa; phylum Chordata; class Mammalia; order Scandentia; family Tupaiidae; genus Tupaia; species Tupaia belangeri. The sequence goes on from NW_006159716.1 coordinate 5,012,489, forward strand.
AGACAGAATTTTACTGTATTGCCCAGGCCAACCTTGAGCTCATGTCCTCCTGCCTCAGCCTAAGGTGCTGGAATTACAGATACAAGCCACTGTACCCAGTCTTTAGGATGAACCGAGACTTGACCCTGGGCTTCCCATGTGATCCCAGCCAGCGGAGCACAATGTCTTAACAGCACACACCACCATGACTGGACTTCTTAGACCTCTTAAAAAATATTTTTCTATCTCTTTGCTGAATTTTTGGTAATTTTCTCAGATATCTCATCTAGTTCATTAAGTCCTAACCCATGTCTAATCTTCTGTTTAACATGTACATTGAATTTTTTAAAATTTCAGTGACTGTATCTTTATTTCTGGAAGTTTTCATTGCTATTTTCCCCATCTGTTCTTGTTTTGAATCGTGTCTTGCTATTTTATTAGCTTGTAATACTTGTTTTAGATGTTTAATCATTTTAAATACATTTGTTATTTAATCCTATCTAATAACTCTGATAGGTCTAGGCTCCTACTTGCTGTACTTGCTAACTTTTTTCTAGTAGGTTGTGCCATTGTGGGTTTTGTTGTTTGGATTACAAGCTCATCTTCAATGGGGTATTATCTATTGGAATCTTATACTGCTGGTTTCTAGGTATGTCATTACAGACTAGGTTTATTTTTTTCTTTTGCCCGTTCATCCTTAATCCATTTTTATGAGTTTCAGTGATTGAGATTTGCAAAGCAGTTGGGCAGTACTTCATACCTGTTACATATATTTTTGGTAGGCAGATATGACTTTTTTCCTTGTTCAATGTTTTAATGATGGCCTCAGGTCTGTGGATGTATCTCAGCTACAACTATCCACTTCGTATTGGCCTAACCCCTAATTTCTGGTATCAGCATTCTTTCCCCATATTCATATGTTTGTCCCATTATTATTTTTGTTTTTGTTTTCATTTGCCTTTTTGGTTTTGACCCCTTGGTATTTTCTTTACATTCTTGTAAATGTATGAATGCATTTTAAAGAATATATATTATATTTATTCTATAATCTCTGAATAGACTTTAGAAAGACAGACCAGGCTCTCTGTACAGCTACAGTGAGAGAATTGGATGTCTCAGTCATTTTAAATTTCCTTATCTTGTACTAATGGATTGGTTTGTTGATTGTTATTACCAAGTTGTAGAACTTTCTATTGATCCTCTTACATTTTTGTTGTTAGGTGTAGTCCTTCATTCTAGATTTTGTTTTTTAATCCTTACTCATTTATCTAATACGTTAGTTATACCTTCCAATCCTGAGTCATCTGTGACGTTGATGTGCATATCATCTGGGTCTTCCATAATTGTTTCCAAAAATATTAAATTAGGATGCATGTACAGAGCTCAGGGACTAGTGATCTTTCTGCCAGTGGGCATTGATCAGAATTCTTTGAAACTATTACAAATATGTCCAACTCTTTAATTCATTTCAGCCTACATTTTTTTCTTTTCTTTTTTTTTTAGAGAGATTTTTGCTATAAGGGCATGTGCACTCACCAGAGAGACAGAGAGACAAAAAGTGAGAAATCACCTTCCCCCAATGGGGATGGCCACGCCTCAAACCTTTCTCCCCCAATCTCCTCTCAACATGTTGGACATACTTGCACACATGCCCAGAAGTGAGTTTTAAGTCACCTGGTCGAGAACTTAAACCATGTTCGACTACATGATTCAAGCAACGTAACTATTATGTCATCTGCTGGTCCTCAGCCTGCATTTTTTAATGGTTAACATTTTGTCCACAAGGCTTATTTGTATTGAGCATGCTCAGCTCCGTGATTCAGTTCAGCCAATAGTGTCTAAGTACATGCAATGTGCTCTTTTGTGTTCTGTGTACACCAGAAATCGATAAAATAAGTCATAGTTCCCTCCTTCCTGATGCTCACAGCCTGGAAAAGGAGAAATTCAGGTAAGCAAAACAGTCAGCCATGTAATCATCTTTTCCTGCATTTTTTTGGGGGGGAGGGAGATGTTTGCTATAGGGTGCGTGTGCTCACCAGAGAGATAGAGGCAACACACAGAGAGAGAAAGTGATAGATCACCCCCACGGGGGATGGCCATACCTTAATCCCTTCTCTTCCATTGTTGTCTTGGGATTTGGGGCATGCGTGCACATGTATCCAGTTTGAGTTTCAAGTTTCTGGGTCTGGCACTCGAACCATGACTGGCCATGTGGGAGTCCAGTATCTTAACCACTGTCCCACATGCTAGTCCCATCTTTTCCTGCATTTTGCTCAGAATCAACTTCTACCTGACTGATCTATAGTTTATGGCATCTACCCTTTTTTTTTCTTAGTAAGCCATAGGCATATCAATTGAATTTATATCATTCATTTGTGAGGAAAGTTTCACAAGGCTGATATTCATCTCTTCTCTCTATAATCTGTTGACTTTGTTACAAGGTTATTTATTTCATGAGCATGAGAGACAGAGAGAGAGAAAAAGAGGGAGACAGAAAAACTTCACTTTCATCAAAGTCTTGACACCAGGATCCATACCTAACTTTAGCTGTCCTAGATCTTTGGCTGTTGCCTACCTGGGGTCCTCTTGATGTGAACCTGGAAGTACCCATGTGGGTCAGCCTTCCGGAATATCACATATTACTGCCACGCTACTATTCAGCCCCCTGTAATCTATTGTCAATGAATTCATTTCAGTATTTCATATTCCTGAATTTTCAGAATGTCTTTACATGAGTAATGAGTTTTAGGGGCCAGTAGGTGGCATAATGATTAAGGTACTGGACTCACACATGGCTGACCAACCCGCAGTTCAAGTTCCGGAGCCGGCGACTTGACAATCATGCCGGCACATGTATATGTGCCCCAAAATTCCATAGGAGAATGAAGGAGAAGGGATTGTGATGTGGCTATCCCCTCTTGAAGGTAATTTCTCACTTTCTCTCTTTGACTCTCTCTGTGTCTCTGGTGAGTGCACACACCCTGTAGGAAAAATCACTCTAAAAAGAAAAAAAAAAGTTTTGAAAATATTGGACATAGGTTACATATATATTTTTTTATTTATATTATAACTCTTTTCCTTTTTGGTTAAAGTTTTTCTCAAAATTCCCTTTTTACCCTTTCTCTAAACTTCCTATTTCTTAAAAAGGCAATATGACATAGATGTCTAATGTCAATTTGGTCTTTTTTGTCCTGGTCCACTTATGTTAACTTTCTTGTTCTAAGACTTCATTACATTTTCTATTACTGGTCATTAAAACCTTGTTAGGGAAATTAACGATAAAACCACATTTTTAGTGAAATAATTTAATTTAGTTAAGCATTAAGAAGTTTTTTGTCTGGGCTAGAAATTTTGGATTGGGTTTTTATTGTTTTCTCTCTATAACCCATTCATTCATCAGGGCTTCCTGTCGATATTTCCTCTTTGAAGCATTTCACATCTGTTCCCAGTGCTTTGTTCCAACATTTGGTGTCTTCATTCCTGTCCTTATCTTTTCTCATCTTATAGTGGGATAATTTCCTGCTTCTCATTTCTCCTGACTTTAACTTTCATGCTGTGCTTTTCAAATTATGATTCATGATCTATTAGGTAATAAAATCAATTTACTTTCTCATGATCATAACTTTTTAATGACATAAAATAGAAGATATTGACACTATTAGACTGTGTGACATGCAATTAGGGTTATTTTTCTCATAAAATTTTGTTTTAATTATTAATATGTATGTGTCAACTGATAACTGAGCATCCATAGTAGAAGATAATAATTGGTATGTTATTGGGACCAGCAGTTAGCGTAATGGCTATGTCGCTGGACTCCCATGTAGTCGACCACGGTTCGCGTCCCGGACCCGGTGGCTTAAAACTCACGCCGGGCACGTGTGCGTGCGTGCGTGCCCAAGATCCCAAGAGGAGAATGAAGGAGAAGGGATTGCAGCATGGCCAGAAGCGGTGAGGGAAGGGTCGCCCGCGGGCCCCCCCCCGGGGGGGGGGGGGGGGGGAGGTGATTTCTCGCTTGCTGTCTGTCTTTCTGGTGAGCACACACACCCTATAGCAAAAACCTCTCCAAAAACAAAAACATAATGTTGAAGCCCCTATTCCTCAGTAAGACTGTATCTGTAGAGGATCTTTAGGAATTAAGGTCGGATAGGATCATAAAGGTGGGGCTCTAATCAGACGGATTTGTAGCCTTGTAAGAAAATAGAGAGAAACCTCTTTCTCTTCTATATGAAGACGTAGCAAGACAGTGGCTATTTGTAAGGCAGCAAGGGAGACATCAGCAGAATCTAAACACTCTTGGCCCTTGATATTGGACTTTCCAACCTCCATAACTGTGAGAAATTAATGTGTGTTATTCAAGTGTGGTACTTTTGTTATGGCAACTCATGCTGACTAATATAAGGAGATTTCACTAAATTTACAGAGATGAGGAATTGAAGCATTATTTTATTTTGCTACAAAATTCTTGGAAATTTTTATCTTTTTCATAATACACAGTTCATGAACTTTTCAAAGACCCTTATGGACTACTTAAATCAGGTAGAGTTAGTTCTGTTACTTGCATCTAAGAATTTTGAAAATTTCATAGGGTTATTGTAAAGGTTAATTAAGATAATGCATATTATCTGTCCTATGGTAAGTTTCCAATAAGTGATTGATATGTTATTACTATATTGTTATCAGGGACAAAGGAGTGTAGAGCTTTAGAAAGATAGATGTGGAGCCATCAGATTCTGTCATTAGGGGAGCTCAGCCCAAGATGTCTGGGATAAGGCAAGTAGCACAAGAACTAGAGATGGAGCCAGACAGGAATGGCATAGAAATGGAGGCCTCAGCTGATCATCAGAGACATAGGGCAGAGATCCTCTCCTTTGCCAGCCACCAGTACCAAAGCCTAGAATAAGAGACCTTCACATAAGTACCCCACTGAGACAACAGGGAGCGGCCATGAGATTGCACCACTCAAGCCTAGAGAAGTCTGTGGATCTCTGCAGGCATTGTAGTCCTTTGCCAAAGAACAACAAAAATCAATGTTTGCCTCCAGGGAGGGTTGAAGCAGTGGAAAACTGTTCATTACAAATATTGAACATATAAATCCTATAAATCCTTTCAGGTCCTGCTCAAAGGACATTTCCCAAGAGAAACCACTGGTTGCCCCAAATGAAATAAATCATCCTTCCTACATGTTCTCTCCAAGTTTAGTTTGCATGTCTATCATAGCTTGTACTGTATATCATGCCTCATTTCTTTTATCCTAACTAGGGGATAAGGTCCTTAAGACAGGGATCAAGATATTGATATAAACAGATAACAGATTTATTGATATTTTCCCACAGTAATTAGCAAAGTGCTTTATATATGACAGGTACACAATACATGTGTAATGAAAAATCAAATTAGTAACATTATAGATAAACAGTGTTGGAATTGTAGTTGATTATCTTCTAAAGCTGACCAACTAGGTATGAACTCCAGGAGAGTGCATGGTGTGAACTATACAATGTCCTCATGTGGTTGGTTTGGGGCAGGTGCTAAGGGCCCAACATTCAAAGGGCCAGAACCAGAAGGTAATTCAGGCTTGCTTTGTATTAATCTGATATTTCTAGAGGAAGAGGACTCACTGAAGGTAGTACACAGAATACTCTGTAGGTGAGCCAGACCCTGAAGTCAATGAATAACGGTACTTTGTAGAAACACTGAGCCTTAATATCTACAATCCAAAAAAAAAAAAAATCTACAATCCAAAATGACATGGTGATTAGGTGTAATCACAGCAGCTAATGATTACTATGGAGACAGGCGTCTCCTCACATGTCCCCCAAATCATCTCTGAGGTTCAGCCACACATGGTCAGGGAGAGAGCAAGCAGGGTACCATGGCCTCTGCAAAGCATCACAGAGTGGGGAGTTTCCTACCTGTTGGAGCAGATGCCTGGAATAGCTTTTTCCACTCAAGGACCCTTTCCCAGACTTTCAGGAGAGTGGGTTATTTGTTTTTCACTCACTCCTGCCTGCATTACTCAGAGGGCTGTTTTCAAAAAAGAGAAGCAAACGGCATGGAATCACCATCATGGGCAACATCACCATAGGCAGAGTGTGATGGGGTCCAGGCCAGGAGGGCACGTGCCCAGGGGCCGACTCAACCACACCTGCTCACCTCTGCAGTCTCTAGGCCAGGCCACCAAAACAGCACACCTCATACTGCTGAAAGCCCTAAGCAGTCTACTCTATCCCTGGGAACTATACTCTTAACATCTCATTTGTGGTACAAAGCCTACGTACCCACATGACAGAGATCAAGCAGACGACAGAAAAAACCTGAGAGTTTATTATTACAATTAAAGTTTCTAAAGTAGCTGGCTATGAATGAACAGTAACATTTGCAAAAGAAAATAAACTGAAAATGGACCTGTGTGAGACGTGGAAAATATTTTAAGCAAAGGAAATGATTCACCACCTCAAAGACATGAAACTTAGATGAATTATGCAGGTCGATTTTTAACTTCTTTAGAGAGCCACTACATCTTGGATAAAGTTGTGCATGTATGGTTTGTCTAACACTCATAGAAGATTAGTGTTGGTATTTAGGGAGAAGGAACGCTTTGAATAGTTTTAGCCTTTTCCTCTAAGAATCAGCATGGTAGTTGGGGAAGGCAAGGGGCGGGAGGCTATGGTACGGCGTGGGGGGGGCATAGCATGACTTGTGGAGTAGAGCTTTATTTACATAATGGATGCTTTGTAAAGTAATTAAAAAGTGACCTTTGAAACATTGAACTTGGTTTGTTTTGTTAGATTTTCTCATTTATTTTTTTTCCTAAAATCTGTTTTTACAACTTCTCATAACATATAAGTAAATGCTTTAAGAGAATAAACTTTATCCCTTATGTCATGAATGAAGTGGCTATACAGGTGTTAAGTAAAAATAAATAAATAAATAAATAATTCTGAAAAGGAAAATTTATTCAGGTTTTTTTTTTTTTTGCCATTAATCAAAATAAGCATTTTATGGTATAGTCAAAGTTTCAGTGTTTAGTCTTAGTAATAAATGTTTATTTTATTTTATTTAACTTTATTTATTTATTTATTTAATTTGACCAGAGAGGGACAGAGCAAGAGAGAGAGACATAAAGAGGGAAAGTGAGAAAGTAAGCCTCCAGGTCCAGGACTCGAACCATGGTCGGCCATGTAGGAGTCCAGCACCCTTAACCACCATGCCACCTGCTGGCCCTAGTAATAAATGTTTTGATAATTTTTATGCCTTTAGATTGTTTTTTCCTTGAAAAAATTTAGCAGATTCCATGCTTTATTACAGAAAGGGAGCTTAAATAATATTTCTTTACAGAATTATATTATTACTTTGAAACTAATACTAAATAGTATTTAAAAGTAAAATGCAGGAGGGTTTGGGCTGCCTCTGTGTTTCTAATTGGAAGAATTTTGAGAAATATTAATTTAATTTGGAGGACCTAATGAGGCAGAATAAAGTATCAGAGAAAGTTACCATAAGACGACCAAGGGTTCTGGGAACGTAGGGCCTGTGCAGCCATTAAACTTGACCAATAGTGAAATAGCTGTAGGATAAAGCAATGAGCCTCTCATCCCAGCAAGTACTGAAGGAAAGGCAGAATGGCTTGTATCAGTGATTCTGGAGTGTAGTGGGTTTCTCTATCCTGTGGGGAATTGTTCAGTAAGGAGAGACTTCTACGGGCTCTGTGGATTCAGGATAAAAGCTCTCAGTGGCTTAGCTTGCCATAATTGTATACTTTTTGTAGGGTTAAACCCCTCCTGTGATCATTCTTCTTTCAAAAACAGAAAGAATTAAAGAAATAGCTCTTAATTATTTAAGACACAGCTGAACACTTAACTTTTCTAACTTTCTGAGCTTAAAATAAATCACATAGGAAACAAAGGATTTAGTCAAGTTTTAAAAGGCACATGTAAAAGTCTTTCTAACTTCGTATTCTCACAAATTTAACTCAGGCTAGACAAGAGGAAAATAAATCTGTTTTCATTGCTCCCCCCAAATCTCTTCTACTTCATGCAATTAAATTTTGCTCATAAAGAACTCATGTATCTTCTTTACACATCCAAATCACCACCATACCTGTTTCACATATTTTTATGTAGAGACAACTGTCATGTGAAACACTTTAAATTTGGGGTTTGAAGGGTTTACTTACCAGTATGAGAGGACCTGTCATGACAGTTCCTTCCACATGTAGCCATCTGTCAGTGAGATGAGGAGGGGCAGAAGGGAGTTTAGTAGCTTCAAGTCTCAGAATCAAGGCTGCCATCATGTGGGCAATTTAGAAGTAATTGTCATCCCATTGTCTAAAACTGAGTATTATTTCCGGAAATGGGGGTTCTCCGATACACCACTTTCTATCGCTTCTTTGTGATCTATACCACACCCTAAAAATACCAGGCTGGAGCTCTCTGATCTGCTCCTCTGTGTCTTAACAATCATATAAAAAACTTTGTTCTCTGGTTTCTTCTGGTTGTTTATAACAGTATCACTGTATGAAATTACATACAGCATTTATTTTACTTTTTAAAAATGGTATTAGTTTCAATTCCGATTAGTTCCCCTAGAATGTAAGCCCCCTGGAGACGGGAACCTGTCCATCTTGGCCACTGCTATATCACCAGCTCCTAGAGTAGGGCTTGACACATAGGGGTCCCAGCAAGAAATCTTTCAGCATACTTATTGGCTCATTTATCTGCTCAGGCGTCTAGTGGTTGTGATTGAATTGTTTTTTGTTTCTCCCATAAAAGTGCATTCTGTCATTTGAAATGATCCCTTCCTTCTCCCTCATCCTTTTTTTTTTTTTTTTTTTGATGTCATTATAAAATGTCTATACATTTAAGGGAAGCCAAATCTCACAACTGTTAAAAAAAAAAAAAAAAGGAATTGGGGGGGGCAGATACAATTGCTTTTTCAGACATGCCTCTATCTTTTTACTTTCTGCTCTTTGTCATTCCTTTATTCCCCAGCTCATGTCTTGGCAGTGACTGTCCACTTTGCTGTTTTGGCCCCATGCCCTCCATAATCCTCTGCAGTTTGATTGGCACTGTATTCATATTTCATAAGTTCCCCTCATCAATATCCTTTTTCATAAACCTTCTCATAACCAATTCTAAAAGCACCTGCATTGTGCTCATCCTGACCTTGTCCAGGTGCACGCCCATGCAACTGGCCCTGATTCTGGTTTTGCTTTGGTAGCCTGTGGGACATTGTCCCAAAGGAACCCTGGAGCTGGTTAGTTTTATTTCTGACTCTGCAATTTATGGCCTGACTTCCTGCTTTTTCTCTTCCTATGCTCCAGCTACAATCAGCAGCCAAGGAATAAATCTGTGTAGTTCCAGACTTACAGTTCTTATTGTCTAGTGTCCCTTGGAAATTTTGTTTCAACATTTCAGTTTCCTTTTATCTACAAATATTCTAGAACACAGATTTTTCCATTAGTGTTGGTGTGAGGTGCTATCCTAATTTGATTTTTAGGAAGATACCCAGGTAAAGTTGTACAAATTGCTGAGAAGGATTGCCAGCTCAAAACCACACATGCACACACTCATATATATTCACATTTGATAAATATTCTTTTTTTGTTTGATTTTATAACTTTGTTTGAAAACCAACAGTTAGCTCTCATTCACATTAACTGTTTGTAGATTTTTGAAAGTGGTAATAGGGACATAGGTCACCAGAGTGTAGAGCTTGTCAGGTAAATCTTCATCCTCGTTATGTTTTCTAGACAATTGCACTCAGATACGATATGGGACATTTCTTATTCCTTTGGCCCAGACAGCTGTGTTGATCCTGGTGTCATGTGCACATCTGGAGTCCCCATCTCCTTCATGGCAAATGTCTGGATTTCTCTGAGTGTCTGAGGGGCACATTTCTTGAAGCTCATGCCATGAATACGCTTGTGAATGTTGATGGTGTATTCCCGGGTTGCCACCTCGTTGATGGCAGAACCGCCCTTCTTCTTCTCTCCACCCTTCTTTGCAGGAGCCATTCTTCCTGGCTTACATTGTAAAGAAAAACTGCAAAGGACTGATTCTTTCTGTCTACAGGCATTGCTGTAGGCCCCAGGGTGAGGATATCAGGGTAAACCAGACAGAGAAAGTCCCTGCTTACTTTCAGTTTGAGGAGTTCATTATTCAAGGGAACTTCATTTTTTTTCTTTTCTTATTTTAGAGAGGATGAGATCCTCCTGCCTTAACCTTCCAGCTGGGACTACAGGAGCATGTCACTTACCCAGCCTTCAGAGTGGACTGGGTACAAATCCCAGTCCCCCATGGTCTCTGCCTGTGGAGCAAAAGGTTTTAACAGCACATAATGCCATGGCTGGACCTAAAAGAATTTCTTAAATCTAACGAGACTTTAAATGAATATCAAATCTATTAAAACTGACCTTCAGAAACATACTTTAGTCTACAAATCTCATTATTCCATTTTTAGATTCAATCATTATTATAGTATATCAAAATATTTACAGCCTCTTTCATTCATTATCTTATTAATATTTGTTTAGCACAAGTTTAATAGTTAAAATTTCCCTGAGCAATTAGTTACAATCCCAATTTAAATAATTCCCTTAAACATTTTAAACCTCATTTACAAATTTAATGTTTGTGGCTTTCTCAAAGTCCTCAAACATCTGGTTGGGCAGGCTTAGAAACCTAACAGACAAGTAATTCTAAGCACATAAACAACTTAAATAGTAATGATAATCAAATATATGTGTAGTAAATCAACCTCTTAACTTTCCAACACTATTTCAAAATGAAATCAAATATGCCTACACCTTTCAATTTAATATCATGAGTCTGAAATCAATGATATGTTTCTAGTAGAAATAATAATGTCTGTGTTTCAAATTATTTAACTAAAACAACCAGGAGAGCCCAATGATATGAAAAGTACTCTTAAACATATTACATAAAAGTATTAAGAATGAGTTTCATTTACTTTATCTCTATTATTTATTATTTTTCTAAACTTTTCTGGAGTGGTGAAATCACCAAGCCAAGGTAAATAGCTTCATGATTTTGAATAGCTGAAGTTACTAGTTTGAAAAATCAAAATCTCACTATGGTAAATTATTGGTCAGAGATTGACCTGATTGGTATTTTCCAAGATGGCTTCTGATTGCTGGGTGGAGGAGTGACGAAAGTCAGAGAATATCAATCTGGTAGTGATTTGTCAGTTCTGTGTAACTCTTCATCAGCTTTTCTGGGAAGGGACATTATGTCATTCTCTCTGGGTACTCCTTATTAGCTCTGAAGACTCTGCTCCCTACAGAGTACTTCTTTCTTTCTTTCTTTCTCTCTCTCTTTCTTTTTTTTTTTAAGAGATTTTTGCTATAGGGCATGTGTGCTCCCCAGAAAAAAAGAGAGAGACAGAGAGACAGAAAGCGAGAAATCACCCCCCAGGGGAAATGGTCACACCGCAATCCCTTCTCCTTCATTCTACTCTTGGGATCTTATACACGCACACCCACATGCCCGGCGTGAATTTAAGCCATTGGGTCCAGACTTGAACTGCGGTTGACTTACATGGGAGTCCAGTGACAGCCATTACACCAACTGCTGGTTTCTACAGTGCTTCTTGCACCCTTATTTTCTAGTCTTTCCTCTACTATATTCAGTTTTAATTTCTTTTCTGGTCCTGGTCCTCTGATTTTCATTTCAAACCTTTCTACTGGGACCAACAGTTGGCGTAATGGCTATGTCGCTGGGTTCCCACGTAGTCGACCACGGTTTGCGTCCCGCACCCAGCGGCTTAAAACTCATGCCGGGCACGTGTGCGCATGTGCCCAAGATCCTGAGAGGAGAATGGAGGAAAAGGGATTGTGGTGTGGCCATCCCCCCTGGGGGGTGATTTCTTGCTTTCTGTCTCTCTGTCTCTCTCTGTCCGTCCGGCGAGTGCACGCGCCCTATAGCATAAAACCTCTTCAAAAAATTAAATAAATAAAAAACTCACGCTGGGTGTGTGTGCGTGCATGCCCAAGATCCCAAAAGGAGAATGAAGAGAAGGGATTGCAGCGTGGCCATCCCTCCTGGGTGGGGATTTCTCAGTTTCTGTCTCTCTGTCTGTCTGGCAAGCGCACATGCCCTATAGCAAAATAAATAAATAAAAAATCCTCAAACCTTTCTACTATTCTTTTGCCTTCTTTCATTCTTTCCTTTTTTTTTTTTTAAGTCTTTTTGCCACAGAGCATATGTACTTGCTGGAGAGAAATAGAGACAGTGGAAGGGAAAGTGAGAAATAACCTTTCACAGGGTGGCCATGCTACAATTCCTTTTCCTCCATTTTCCTCTCAGGATTTTGGGCACTCACAACATGTGCCCAGTATGATTTTCAAGCCACCAGGTCCAGGACTCAAAAATTTATTGGCCATTTGGTAATCCAGTGCCTTAACCACTGCCCCACCTGCTGGCCCCTCCTCTTTCTCTTCGTTCTTCTTTTCTTTTCTTTTTTTAAATAAGAACTTTCTACTCTATGCCACTCTGTGTTTTTGACAGGGAACATATACTATTTCTATTTAAGAAAAATAAATAATAAAATGAAGTGCAAACCAAGAGGATAAGTGTGACAATCGAATCAGAAAAGGCTTTACGAAAATGATAGAAGTGAATCTTGATGAAGAATTAAACCTAACCATAAAAAATATTATTATTAAATCTGTCATCAATACATAACTGTCAAGTAAAATAACAATTTGAAATAACAATTTGATAATGTCTTTTCAGCCTGATTGTAAGTGACAGTCACTGTGGGTAGGTTCCTGTGTACATCAGCATTTGGAGTGATTGATTCCATGTTGCAATAATTGCAGTAGAAGTAAGACCAATTTGGGTTTTGTAGCTGTCACAGAGGATGTAGCAGTATGATAAACAAATGTGTAAGCATTAGCTTTTTGCATTAAGCACTACAAGGTGCTTTTGTGCGAATTTGCAGAGAATGGAAAAGAAACTTATCACTTGGCTTAGAAAACTTGATGTGATTCCATGTCTTAGCAATTGTGGATAATGTTGCAATAAACATTGATGTGCAGTAATTGTAGTGGAAGTAAGACCAACTGAGCATTCTCCTGTCCTTTGGGTAGATAGCCAGAAGTGGGCTTGCTGAATCACGTGATAGTTCTATTTGTACATCTTGAAGAACCTCCATATTGTTTTCCACAGTGGCTGAACCAGTTTACATTCCCACCAACAATGTAGGAGAATTCCCCTTTCACCACATCCCCACTAACACTTACCACTTTTTATATTTTTAATCTTCACCATTCTGACAGGGGTTAGGTGGTATCTCATTGTGGTTTTAATCTGCATCTCCCTTATGATGAAGGATGTTGAGCAATTTCCTCATATGTCTTCCTTAGAGAGATTTTTGTTCAGCTCATTTCCCATCTTTTAATCGGGTTAGACCTTTTTTGAGGGGTAAGCCGCTTGAGTTCCCTGTGTATTCTGCTTATCAGTCCCTTGTCTTAGTCATGTTTTACAAAAATATTCTCCCATTCTGAGGTATATCAATTCACACTAATTACTGCGTTCTTTGCTGTGCAGAAACTTCTAAATCTGATATAGTCCCACTCTATTTTAGAGATTATTGCCCGTGCAGCAAACATTGTTATGAATGCTGAAGACAGTATGGAACAGTTATGGGGAAGAGAAAGGAAGAGCATAGAGAAGGATAGCAAAAGAATAAATACAGACATGACATTAGTGGGACACGTAAAGGGTTTATTACCTGTTGATGATAATATGTATAGTGTTCCTAACTGAACTGGTCTGATAAGTATTTCATGTTGGGTAAATTCTCTTTACAAGCCAAGTGATATACAGTGATTGAATGTTTAAAAAATTAAAGAGAATAAATAATAATAATCTGAAAAAAATGATGCAAAGCTATTTGAGATGATGTGGATAGTAATGTCTTTGTCTTGACTGCTATGCATGGTAATCATGCTGGAAAAAGAAATGTAATACATTGTAAGGATACATGTGATTAAATGCAATATAAATATTTACAATGATAATAAATAAAATTAAGTTAAAAAAAATACTTGATGTGATTATGGAACCATTCAGTGCCCTTGTTGACCAGAAAAATTATACTTCAACTTTTTTTCACTTATGTGGAAAGAAAATGGAAGGTTTTAAATCATATTAATCTACCTAGACAATGTTATCTCATGGTAGTATGTTGAAGTTGCTGTAAAGTCCTTTTATGCCAAGTACAGTTCAGAATGATGACATTCATATCATTGAATCACATCAACTGAATACTGGGACTCTTTTGTATAAAGAAAGAAAAATAGCTTTCTAAAGACTGTTTTTGAAGGCCTGGAAAAAAAAAAAGGCCCAAGATTTATGCTGTGAAAGGAATACATCACTTATAAAATTGTGTGTGAGCATTTCATGTATCTGAACTTGGCAACCTGTTCTTTAACATCTCCAAAGATGCATCGACAATATAATGAGGAAGTCTGCACCCTCACAGTTAGCTCTTCACACGCTATCCTGATCTGATTCAATAATACCCCAACTAGTTGGGGAAAGTTCTGTGGTTAGAATTTCCTATCCAGGTATGGATTAGGCTATATATTATGTATGTGCTGATACATGCAGCATATGAATTTTCTTCTTTGCATTATGCTATACCTAGAACACCGCTGCAGAAGAAGAGGAACCTAAACATTTATTGGACTAGATACATGAGTAAAGGGATGAAGGAATAAAATAATAAGCCTTCAATAGACTTTGAATAAATATTTTATACTCCATGAACTTGTAGATGAATATATGACTGGGATGGCCAGCTTTCAGCATGGCCATATTTAAGCCATTTTTTTTTTTTGAGGCTAAGTAATACCACAAAGTATAACTACTGATTCAGTTCATTGTGTAGTTAAACTGATCAACTATGACTTGACCATCCATTAATGTGGTGAAAATACTGGTCAGTATGGAGGCAATGCATAGAACTAATCTCTTTTGGTAATCTCCCATTTGTTTGGCCTTAGATTTGTGGTCACATTTAAGGAAAAGAAAGCCAGATTAATGAGATGACATTTCAAATACTATGACAAAATAGGACCTATATTTTCTATATATAGCACTTTCTTGGCTCGGATACTCTCAAGTAACTGTTGGGAAATTGCTGTAAATTACACAGAGAATTGGTCCTATTGTATGGTCTTTATGGCATAGTATAACCTCCAGGTTAGGGGATCACATGTTCAAGTCACATTGGGGCCAGTTTTCCGGTTTAAGTTTCAGCACAAGGGATTTACTGGAGATATTGGGAAGATTTCTTGACAGAGCTATTTAATGCTAGAATGAGTTATTAGGAGCAATTGTGGATTCTTTTGGCAGGCTCTAAAAATAGTTCTGTTTCTCCTCGGTCCAAGATAGTGTCTGGGTGGGCCTACCTGAAAACTGACGGACAAATCAGACTGGTCCTCTAGCCCAAAGTTTGTGTGATTCATTATAACCCTAAAGAAAGCACCAGTACTTAAACGATTTAGTGGTTCTTTTTTGTGCATTCAAATAAGAGCCACACACCATGCTGGACTTCTGGGCTCTAGCTTGGCTGACTGCCCCCGGTGTGAAGACCTTCATTATTGAGTTTTGTTTTCATTCACTCTAAACTTTTCCCCCTGGGTGGAAATATGTGTGCTTGGCCTCAGCTCACAGGGAAATTATTTAATGTATAACTCTGAACTTAATATGCTGAGTTAAGTAGTAGCAGAACAAAGTAAGCTTTTTTTTCTTATTTGTGAAGCAAATCATGCTCTTCAAGAAAGGCGAGTGCTTATTTCCAAGCAGACAGAGCTCTTTCCAAAATTTCTGCATCACAAGAGACAATAAAATAATAGTATTGTTTTAAGAATATTAGGTGTATATAATATATATTTGCTGATTTAACCATTGTAAAGTGTTCAAGATACCAGAAAAGATCATGCACTTCTCTTACTTTGGAATAGATACTTTCTGTGTTTATGATTTAATTTTCTGAATTAAAAATATCCTGAAACTGCTTATCAATTTTTAGTGTGGAGTTGTTTTTAATGCAGTGTGAATATCCAGCTATAAACCACCTGAATATTTAAAAGAAATAGGCTGTTCCAACTCTCCTATATCCGTTATGTATATAAAAAACAGATAATGTTAATGTACAGTTTTGTTTTGTTTTTTAAATAAAAGTATACATCCTAAGCAAGCTGGGAATTTGGACTGTTTATATATGGGTCCTTTTCATGTTCCAGCTCAATGCTTAAGCTTTTACTATCTAAACTTAACACATATAACATATACAAAGTAAGTAAGTTAAAGTTATTATGAGAGTCTTAGCTTCTCAGTTTCCTGTATGTTTAAATTTGAAACTTTAATGTTGTACTAATGGTATTTTGTGTTTTATATGTATATGCACAAGTCTGTTAGACAGATGCTAAAAATGCCAAAATGGAACCAATCAGAATCTAAGAGTGTTCTATAAATGTGATTACAGGATTTAGGCATCTTGTTGAGACCACTTTTTTGGTTTTTGTCAAAGCTGGCATAGCTGATTGGTCTTCGGTATCTGAGAAGAATGTTCATATCTGCCAAAGAACATCCTTCGACCCTCACTTTACAGACTGCTAAGTAACTGTGTGCAGAGCAAATACTTGAGTATTTTATCACTTATTGCCATCAAATTCCTTTATTGTTTTAGAAATTAAAATGAAAAATATATTGGCTAGAAGACTCAGTAATCTTAAAAACCTTAACTTTAAATTTAGAGGGAATTAGCTTGTAGTATTTTCTCTTGGTACAATTCCAACTCTTACAAGTTTGCTAGATAAATAATTGTGTAAATGTGCTCACACAATTTGTTACAATACAGAATAAAATTAATTTAACTCTCTTGTGGGGGTTTAGTTGTTTGGTCACACTGGCCATACTATTATTTCAAATAATGAGCAGAATTCTATTTGGCTCTAAGCTCGACAACAATAGAGGTCTTGGCTGATTCATGAGCACTCCCTTTCTTTGTCTCTTTTTCCAGAGTCCTCTTCCTTCATGCCACTGTTTCATTGAATGCCCACAGATTTCTGGTTCCCTGGCCCTAGGCTTAAAAGTTACTGAGTTAATTAAAGTAGAATTTCTTCTGCAAGGAGAACACAATCTTAAGGGTCAAATAGACAAGAAAATCAGTCACTTCCTGATTTAGTGGAAGGTGTAATGAGTGGAAGAGGGATAGAGCTTTTCCTTGGATGGTGATGAGGTGAGAGTAAATGGGAGAGAAAGTCATAAAGAGCTTTAAAGAGCAGGTATCAATGGAATTGAGTTCGAGACTTGGAGGCAGAGGTATTATTCAGAGAAATAGTTTGAGGACAAAAATATTTGGTTGAGGCAAAAGGCTGGATGGTGAGGTTTGTGATATTGGTGTGACTTGCCCTTCAACAGAAATTCAACAGCTTAAATTCAAGTGTGAATTAATATGTGGTAAACCTATTGGGAACTGTAGACAGGTTAAAAGGCTAGAGAAAGGGTCATGAGGAGTTCATGGGAAATGGCATGTAGAAAAATCCTAGGTTAAGAAAGTCCTCTTGTGACCCTCAGAGAAAACCAGATCTTATCCTAAAAGAAATCAGTTGACAAATAATTTAAATAGGAATGATAGCCTATATGTTATATGTGTATAGAAAAATCATTCTGGTGGCAGCATAGACAGGATAAATTAGAGGGACTTGAGACTATTTAGGATGGTGTTATAGGGTTCAGAACATGGACTTAGGGCCTATGTAAATAAAAGGAGCTGTTGCCATTCGGGAAGGCAAAGGCACCCCACCACACACATAACCACAGCATGTTGCACATTTGTTATTTACTCTCGGCTCTCAAATGAGTGTCATATGTTTTTAAAAACATGAATAGATCAACACTCTACTGACCAAAAAAAATAAATTTGAGGGCCAGATACAACCTAAGCCAATGTATCACTGAAGTGTATTCTTTTAAACATTAATCTTAGAAAATGTTCTGTGGTAAAATAAATTAGAAGCAATTAGGACTTGACAAGACTGATTTAAAGGGAAAAAAAAAAATGTCCAAGGATAGCTAAGACAATTTTGTAGAAGAACAAAGATAAATAAACTTACCCTACCTAATATCAAGTCATATTGTAAGTGTATGATAATTAAAATAGTGTAGTACTGGGGCAAGGAGGTATAGTACTAGTGGTTAAGGTGCTGGACTCCCACATGGCTGACCATGGATCAAATCCTTGACCCTGCAGCTTGAAAATCACATAGGACACATATGCATACATGCCTCAAATCCCAAAAGGAAAATGGATAAGAAAGGATTGTGGCGTGGCTACCACCCACTGGGAGGTGATTTCTCACTTTAACCTCTCCCTGTCTTTCTGTCATTCTCTGACGAGCATACACACCCTATGGCAAAAACCTAAAAACAATTTTTAAAAGTGTGGAATTGATACAGGAATGGACAACAAATTGATGGGATAAAATGGATAGTTCAGAAACAGACTCATGTATGTAGGAAAATTTAGTTTATGATATAGGTGACATTTCAGATGGAATGATGGACATTTAACAAGTGATTTGAGCAAACACAAATTTAGATTCTGACTCATGTCATTAACAAGTATTTTTTTTTTTTTTGAGAGGTTTTTGCTAGGGCATGTGCTCTTGCCAGAAAGAGAGAGAGAGGCAGAGAGACAGAAAGCAAGAAATCACTCCCTAGGGGCATGGCCATGCCGCAGTCCCTTCTCCTCCATTCTCCTCTTGGGATCCTGGGCACACATGCACACGTGCCCATGCCTGGTGTGAGTTTAAGCCACCGGGTCTGGGACTCTTTACCCCAGCAATGTAACCATTACTCCATCTGCTAGTCCCAACAAATAATTTTAATGGTAACTTTTTATGATGGGTAATGGTAAAAGATAAACAATAACTAGAGGGAAATGGAGAACACACATTTATGATGTTGAAGAAAAGACTCTTAAATAAGACATAAAATGCAAAAAGTATAAAGAAAACAAATGACAAATTTCACTTGGTCAAAATAAAATTTTGGATACCAAAAAGCTAGCATAAACAGTATTAAAAGTTAAATTACTATTTGGGAGAAAATATGAAACAGGTAACTGAGGATTAATAGCCATAACAGAAATAAATCCTTATAACTAATAAGAGAGATAAAAAATCTGTTACAAAATTAGTCAAAGGACATAATAGGCAGTTAGTTGAAGAAATACAATTGATCAGTGAACATATGAAAGTATGCTTAACGTGAATATGAAATAGAAAAGTAAAATTATGTGTAATCACACTGCAGTCAAATAAATTAAAAATTTTAAGTGTGGGATACTTCTTCCCGTCAATAAATTGACACGATAAAAATTTGATAATATTAAGAATAAGCAACAATATGAGAAGACAGAAACTCTCCTAAATACTGGTAGGGCCACTTTGGGGACATCCGTGTCAATCCCTTTCAAACCAGAAAGTATGCTGGCTCTATGAGCCAGAAATTTCACTTTGAAACATTACTGTGCAGAAATGGTGAAGACCCCAATTTTCTCTTCCAAGGAACAGTTTGTTCCTCCTCACGCGTCCTGTTCTCCTTACTGAAGACATCACTACATCAGACGGACTTCCTCCGTTCACCTCCACACATGGAGTATTCCCAATACGTTGTGCTTTGTAGCATTGGCTTGCAATGGCAAGAAATTGGAAACACAATTGTTCTCCAGTAGAGGACTTGTTAAATACGCTGAACATTCACTCTGTGAAATACTATACAGACTTAGACTATGAAAAAATGAAGTGAATCTCCTGATATGAGAAGACATTGTTGACAGAACAAAACACAGCACCCAACAATACTTAGAGTATTAAACTAATTATTAAAAAATGGAAAAATACGTGAAACAATGTTGTATGTAAAAAAGTGTGAAAGTGTGCTACAGAAGGGAAAATAGTGATTAACTATGGTGAAGGTTTAAGGATAGGGAAGGGAATAATGTCCAGAGGGAACTTAACATTACATGTAATTAAAAAAATTTTAACAAGCATGTATATATGCATTTATGGATTAGTTATATAATAAATAAAAGTATTTCTGGTGATGGGAGACATTTGGGCCTGCTAATTTTCTAAGGAGGAAGCAATTAGAAATAAGAAAACATAAAGGAGTTAATGGAAAGAGGTCCTTGGTAGTCAAAGAGAACACAGTCTAGAACTAAGAGATGTGCTTTTGCAGGACTAGCAGATAGTGTAGTGGTTATGCCCTTGGTCTCCCACATGATTGGCCATGGTTCAAGTGCCAAACCTGGTGGCTTGAAACTCATGCCAGGTGCATGCGTGTGCGCGCGCACCTACTGTCCTGGGAAGAGAATGGAGGTGAAGGGATTGTGGTGTGCCCATTCGTGCTGGGGGATGACTTCTCACTTTCCCTTTCACTGTATTGGTCTGTCTGTCTGTCTCTCTCTCTCTCTGGTGAGCTCATGCACCCTAAGGCAAAAACCTCTCAAAAAAAGAAAGAGAGGGACCAGCAGTTAGCATAATGGCTATGTCTCTGGACTCCTATGTAGTCGACTGCAGTTCGAGTCCTGGACCTGGTGGCTTAAAACTCTCACCGGGGGTGTGTGTGTGCGTGCCCAAGATCCCAAGAGGAGAATAGAAGAGAAGGGATTGTGGCGTGGCCATCCCCCCTTGGGGGTGATTTCTTGCTTTCTGCTGTCTCTCTGTCTCTCTCTGTCTGTCTGGCGAGCACACGCACCCTATAGCAAAAAACTCTCAAAGAAAAAAAAAGAGAGAGAGATACATTTCACATAGGAGAAGGGTCAATCAATCTCTAGGAATGAGGGAAGGAGTAATAGATGAAACTAATGGAGACAATTTCTTCATGTGAGGGTGGAGTTTTGGAATAGACTGAGGAGCTAAGGAATTTCCTGTTTAATGACCTTAATTTTCTCTTCCAAGGTACAGTTTGTTCCTCATGATGTGTCCTGTTCTCCTTACTGTAGACATCAGTACATCAGACTGACTTCACCTGTTCACCTCCACACATTGAGTATTCCCAATATGCCCTTACTATCAGGTGCTTCCCTCTGGTCACCTTTGTAAAGAATAGCTAGTTCCTACCATTGCATGTGCTCCCAGAGTCCTATACTGCTGCCCTGAAAGCAAGGTCGTAATGGGTCATAGCAATGAACCAATTCCTGTTGTTTGAAAAGACCTGGAGAACTGTTTTCAAATGGCTTGCCTTAGTACTGGGGTATTCCATTCTCTACTTAAGAATTTTTCTGCTTCCTTTGCATTCAGAGGACCATGTTCCCAGATATCTACCCAAAGAAGTCTGTGAAACCATGCCCCGCCGACAGTCCATGGAATTTCTTTCTCTGCAGCCTCACAAAGGCCTCTGTTGTTCCTCCTTAACAGTCAGCTAACTGTGAGGTTGGGGAGAAGTGGTGCAGAGCAGCTCTGCCCCTTCCCTCTCTTTTAGATTTTAAGAGCCTTCTAGCAGCCTGACCTTACCTTTTATGTAAAATATATTTAGCCACTCATTACAAGTTGCAATCCCTTTGTGGCCCTTGGGTTCCACACAAGGACTTGAAAAGAGGTTTTAGATGTCAGGCATCAAAGGAAATTGAAGAAAATATCTGCATTATTTCGTCCTCTGCTCTAAATCTTCTGAGTCTCCTAGAAGCTGTCCCCCCAAGTCCCTGGTTCTTTCTGCCTTTGATATCTACCTTCAGGAGGAAAACCCTAAAAAGATTCTCTAGCCATTCTTTTCTGTTTTCTGTGGTATTAATCTTGTTAACATGTGGATGATAAAGGCACACCCTTTTCTTCTCTCTGAATGGATAGTATGGTTTTTTTTTGTTGTGGTGAATTTTCTGTCTTACCTTTACATATTCTAGTGTAGTTAGTGGTGTTATAAAACAGTATTTTGCAAGATTTACTATGTAATTAATGCAAACTCCAGATAAAAGTATTTTAAATCTGTACCACATTCATATCTGTAAGGTGATACACACTGTGTCAGCAACAAAGATACAATTTTAAGGTGAGAACAAATTAAAATTTTAGAAAATGTAAGTTAATTGTGTATAATTCAGTCCATTATTATTGATCTTAATTTGTTTATTCTGATTAGTCCTCTCATTTAAAAAAAAAAAAAAAGAAGCCAGCAAATTTCTTCTGTAATAAATTCTCTTTTGTCATTTTTTTCTCTGATCTTCTAAGGGAAGCAACTTTGAGACAACTATTTTACTGGATATGATTATAATGAACACACTTGACTATTAGGTTTTTTAAAAGGGCAGGTTCCTCCTATAACTTAATTAGATGGTTGAAAGCATCCTATATTTAGAATCAGGTAGACCTTGATGTCTGATCAGCTACTGTGTGTGACCTTGCTATAGCTGACTTCTCTGAGGCTAAGCTTTCTCACCTATAAAGCAGGAGATAAAAGAGAAAAGTCTCAAAAGAGATTCCCTAAAGAATAAAGGAGGAGGAATATGTTTAAGAGAAAAAATAATGAGTTCAGTTTTGATAAAACTGGATTTGTAATACTACAGAAAAGGTAGTACACACACACACACACACGCACACACACACGCACACACACACACATATATATACACCTATATATATTTTAGGATTATTTATTAAACTTTATTTATTATTATTATTATTTTAATGTTTCGACATACACACACACATACACACACACACACGAGAGAGAGAGAGAGAGAGGAGAGAGAGAGAGAGAAAGAGAGCAAGCAAGCCTCCAGGTCCGAGGTTCAAACCACAGTTGGCCATGTGGAAGTCTAGTGCCCTTAACCACCATACCACCTGCCAGATCCAGATATGTATTTTTTGAGTGACAGAATGAAGATGAGATGTTTTAGTTTATTGAGACCTAGTAAGATGATATTTTTACCTCCATCAACTAATGGTTGGATGTCTCTTACAAAATTGTATGAACATCATTCCCTCCTGCTCTCTCCATGTCTCTTCTCATAATGTGCTCCCAGAAAACCCTTTGTAGGAGGCCAAGGCTGGCCTCCTCATCTCTGGGGTCATGCCCCTCTCATGACAGTAGTCACCACTTGATCACAGCCCAGCTACATAAACTCATCAGTGACTCTCCATGGGCTATAGGAGGAGCTTGTCAATAGTCAGCTAAATAATGGGCCCGTATATTCTGTCTTCATTTCTGATCCTTTTCCCTAATTTCTTTATGAGTGACCCCAATCATATTACATCTTCTTGCTTCAGAGTCTCAACTCCCAAATCTCATTAGATCATTATGTGTCCATGATGTAACTAAAGCCATTATGAAGAGTGATCAGTAACCTCATGAAATGTCTTTATCTACCTTTCTGTTCCAAAGGGCAAGTTTCCCCCTTGACTATTGTCCATTGAAATATGTGTGTATGAATTTTCCCTAGAATGTACAAAATGTCTTTTTTGTTATACAAAATTAAAATGAAGTTACAAAGTCTTATTTAGCGGATAATCTTGAGACGGGAATTACAAAGAAAATGCCTTGTGACTCAGCTATCAACTAGAGCTCCATGTGTTCCAGTTCGTGTCCAGTATCACTTTCAAAATACATAAAAGTCAGATTGTATTCAGGATTGCAAAGAGTTGCAAGGGATAGAGAAGTGCCTTTTTTTTCTTTTCTTTTCTTTTTTTTTTTTTTTTCCCAGTTTCTTATAGGGTGCATGTGCATGGCAGAGCAACAAAGAGAAAATGAGAAATCACTTCCCAGAGGGAATGGTCTTGCCACAGTCCCTTCTCCATTCTCCTCTCAGGATTTCGGGCAACCATGCACATGCACCCAGCTTAATTTTCAAGCCACCATGTCCAGGACTCAAATCACACAGTAAGTCGTGTGGGATCCAGTTACCTTAACCATCATGCCACCTGGCTTGCCTGAGAAGAACCTTTTTAATGTTTTGCAAACACCTTAGATATCTTTTCTTCATCACTGTTTCTCTCAGCTTCTCTACATTGATGGCAACTGCCTGTTGTCCTCCTCTGCCAGCCTACAGTTATCTAGTTCCCTTCTCTACACTTTTCTAAAACTCTTCATACAATTTAGGTAACGTGAATGCATTTGTTCCTTCATTTTTGTGCCTGTCTTCCCCACACCTTAGCCTGAATTCCTGGGGTGTCTAGGGAACACCAAAGCTCCATTCACTCCTGTAAGCAAAGGATGGAGTCACAAGGAAACTACAACTTTCTCACATTCAGCATTTTAATGAATTAATTTGTTTTTTTGCTAAAGAATGCCTATGTACACATGAAAGAGAGAGGGAGAGAGAGAGAAAGCACTCCCCAATGAGACCTGGTTATGCCACAATCTTTTTCTTTCCTTCATTTCCCCATCCTGTCAAGACCATATGGCCTATGCCCCATTGTGGTTTTCAAGCCTCTGGGGCCAGTCAAACCATGGTCAGCCATGTGACATCTGAATTCCACTGCACAGCACTTGAACCACTGTGCTACCTGGGCTAACCCTTTCATTTGGCCTTTGAACTGAGAAATCTTTGTAGAGGACTTCCTATACATTCTCCATCTCTCCCCAAGCAAATTTATAAATAAGCCATTTGGTTTGTTGTTTATGCTATGGATGGATGTGTGAATTAGAAGATGATGTAAGTGTTATATATTCACATGCTCATATATATAAGATGCTCATCTTGCTAATTATCCTGTTTGATCTTCATTGAAGTTTCTTGAGAACAAGGTTTTATTTTTTCCCTATAAATTCATATAACATACAGTACTCATTTTCTCATGTAAGAAAACAGAGGCTGAAAAAATGTGGTTGACCAACTTACTGACAGAGAACTTAGTGTTACAATTTTAAGGAAAAGAATGTTTTTTTTTCTTTTGTACCCCTACAAAAGAAGCCCAAACTAACCGTTTCAGATTTTATGCAAGAATCTGCCCAAATAAATTACTATAGATGATGAATTTTCCCACATTATTGTATGAAACTTTGTTGTTTCATTTTAGTTGCCTCCTTAGATGGTCATCTGAAAATGATTATGTATTTAATGAATCTAAGTGTTTATTCTCCAGGGTCATGGAAAAAATATCTGTCAGAAATGCTACAGTAAACGCATTTTTCATAATGTAAATAAGATAAAAATGTAGCCTTCACTTTTAAATTCTGTATGCTGGACTTCAAACTGAAACATATTTCAGAACTGGATTGTGTTCAGAAAGGGTCATTTTCTTCTATTGAAGTTTCATGTATTTCTGTTATGTTTCCAGATTTAAGCTGCTTATTATTAATACTAAGACAAAATGGTTTCTTGAGGAACTTGGGAAATAATAAACAGCCTCATTTAGACAGCATTTTGGCCTGGATTTGGTCCATGAACTTATGGATGTGAAGCCATTTAGTGTGTCTGAGATATTGAAGATCCTTCCAAGAGAGACTGTTTGGATTATGGACCCCGTGGTGTGTTTGCCTCTTGCAAAGTTTAGTTTGAAGTAGTTGGGACAAAACTGTGAACAAAGCCCTGAGACTCTTAGAGCTGGAAAGAATCTCAGGAGGTCCCTTTCTTAGCCTCTGTATTCAGGGAGGAGAATTTGCAAATCATTCAAGGCAGGCTGCTGATTCTGTTTTTGTGAGACATCAAAGAGAAGGAGTCCTGATTGTGCCAAAGTGACTGTTTTAGAAGAAAGCCCCCAACATTCTTGTTTTCTTATCACATTTTAAACTGTATGAAATGTCAACAGTGATGGGAGAGAGATCTATTTTGTTTCTTGGGTAACTGATGGTATGAGAAGCTTGCTAATGACATTTCAAACCTGGAAGATGCTTATATTTATATTAATTATTTGTTGATTTAAAAAAAAAAAAATTTAAAGTCACTCTTTTTGCATTTGTCTGAGTTACTTTATACCAGGACTTGCAAAACTCAATATTCCATAGCAGACAGGCAGTTCATCTGCAAGTAAACAGATGAGAGTAACAGCAAGTGGGAGTCTCTGCTGTTATACTAGGGAGGACAGATCCTGGGAGCTAAAAGCATTCAAATTAAAAAAATAAATAAATAAACCAAGTGGTCTGCTAGCTGTGTTTTGGTCTTTTGTCCTCTTATTTCAGACCTTAGTCTAATAGTGTGCCCATAGGCATTTTAAAAACTTTTGAATGGCACCACTGGTGCCATTGTGGTTAAGGCAGCTGGATCCCACATGGTCAACTGTACAAGTTTGAGTCCTGGGCCTGGTGGCTTGAAAAACACACCAGGCACATGTGTATATGTGCCCAAAATTCCAAAAGGAGAAAAAGAGAAGGGATTGCAGCATAGTCTTTCCCCATTGGGGGTGCTTTCTTGGTCCCTACCCCTGTTTCTTTCTGGCAAGTGCACACTCCAGAAAAATTTTTTTAAAAAATAGTGCTTTGAATAATGATCACACATGTGTAGATTAACACTTAATCTATGTTTGCAGTTTTATTTTTCTCACAAAAACATATTTTGTGAGAGGTTAATTGTTTCTAATCTGAACATTCTTGCCTTGGATATTTCTTTCAACAACAAAAAAAAAATAGCAAATGATTTTATTTAAGTTAACTAAGGTTAGCCAGGCAACTCTATTTCTCTATCAATTCTTACAACTAGATTGTAGAAATAAAGTTGTAAATGATCTTGCCAGAATACTCTTTTAGAAAGGGCAATGTCTGGAACTGGCAGGTGTCATGGTGGTTAAGGGTGCTGGACTTCCACAAGGCTGACTGTGGGTTTAAGTCCTGGACCTGGGAGCTTGCCTTTTCACTTTCTCTCTCTCTCTCTCTCTCTCTCTCTCTCTCTCTTGCACTCTGTCCCTCTCTGGTCAAATTAAAATAAATAAATAAATAAAGCTAAAGAAAAATTCTTTAAAAGAAATAAAAAAGGGGCAATGTCTAAACCAGGAAACTAAACTCGAATGCATTATTAAGCAGGTTGCATACCTCCAGGGAACGTGGTTCACAGTATGGCTGGTCTTGAGCAGCTCTGGGGGGAGCACTGTTATTCTCTTGGACGAATTGGGGTTTAATTGACACTCTGTTATCGTGCAACAATCCAGCCCTGCCTTCAAGTCTCAGTGGGTAGCACATTTGAGAAACAGCTGAGTCTAAGACATTAGGAAGTATTGGGAACCCTGGAAAACTGGAGAATACATGCCCCACATAAAGAAATTCACATTTAAATAAGTTGAAACATTCCTATAGTCAAGATTCACTGCCAGCTTAAGACCTCTGTTCTAAGTCAGGGGACAAAAGATGTGTTTCAGACACTGTAGAAACATCATGTTAGTTATGACTCTTGATTATATATAACAGAATCCCAACTCAAAGAAAAGAGTATTTTTTTGGCTCATGTAACTGGGTTAGGTCAAAGAACTGAAGAGAGTGCTATGAAAGCAGGACCTTCACTCCGTGAACTGGGTACCTGACACAGCCAGTACTCCTGTTTCACCCCCTTTAACTTTGCTTGACCCTCCTTCCTTGTGCAGAGGGATGGGAATAAGGCCTTTGGGAACTGTGATTCAGGGACCCCAGCATAAAGTAACTTTTTTTTTTTTTTCAAAATTCATATGGAAGAAACTCTTTTTTTTCCCCCCTGCTTAAAGCATATTTTCAGTCTCTTGAACCAATAGCTATAACAAACAAGGCCAGGGTTAGGAGGACCATAGTGGAATGAAGTAATATTATTGGTTAGGCCTGAGTATGTGCCCCACACACCTGCTTGCTCTCCCTGAGCTTATGGAAGAGGGACTGAGAAAGTTTGTTGAGCAAGCTGTTATGGTGTAGCAATAACACAGCAAAAACAAAAGGAAAGATCATATAACATCAAATAATTCATCATGGTAGTTCTGACATCTTAGAAGCTGGAAATTTTAACAATGTGATGCCTCCAATGTGAAGACACATGAAAATAAGCAATTAAGCTGCTCAAAAGTAGAAAGTAGAACCAGAGAGTAGTAGTACATTTTTGCACACTCCCTATACCAAGTCTTTGATATATGCATAAATAACACCTTTAGCATAAATAGAAAAAAATGTACTGATTTTTTTTGATGAAGATATTATTGTTAATTTAATAGTTGAGTGAGGTGCTGAGAACTTAACTGACACTTTATAATAGGCTTTAGGACAAACCTATGTGTTTTAAGAGGGTATTATGAAGATAGACCATTCTACATGTAGGTATTGAAAGCATAAGGAAATATCAATAAAACTGTAGACAGGATTTTTGCTGAAGTAGTAGAGCAGGAATCCCAATGTGAACTGTGATTAATGATCTTAGAAAAATCATCTGTCAGAACCAGCAGATGGCATAATGGTTATGTCACTGGACTCCCACGTTGTTGACCGCAGTTTGAGTCCCAGTCCCAGACCTGGCAGGCTTAAAACTCACATCGGGCATGTGTATGTGCATGCCCCAAATCCTGAGAGGATAATTAAGCAGGAGGGATTGTGATGTGGCCATCTCCCCAGGGAATGATTTCTTGCTTTCTGTCTCTCTGTCTCTTTCTGGCGAGTGCACGCACCCTAGAGCAAAAATCTCTCTCTCAAAAGAAAAATCATCTATCAAAAAGTTCATTCATAGTGTGGGTACCATTAGCTGATGTCATTATAGCTAGTTTGATGAAAACGTCTTGGAGATCAAGGAGCCACTTGTAACAACACAGAAAATAATGTGCAATAGTTTACTATTGTATGAGGCATAGATAAATGACCCATTTTTGAAACTCTCCATCATGATGTGCACATTGTTAAAAGCGCCTATTACAAATGGTAGTCTATAAAGACTGAGAAGACCAGAGTTCTCAGAGGGCTGGTGAATCAAGAGCTCCTCTGCAGGACTGAAGAACACATATGAACCAGCATCTGCTACCAAAAAGTCATCACGAGAAAGAGGAAGGGGATCCCTAGAGGACTTTCAGTTGGTAGTGAGAATTAAGTATGAGAGTACATTACCTACCTTCTAGGAAGTGATTACTTTTGAGTGCCATGTGAGGTATCAGGTATTGGATCAGCCATTTGCCAAATTACAGGTGTTGTCCCACACCCAAAATATTTTTTTCAATGTATTCTTTGGTTCAAGTGCATTATCCTAATGATGAAGAAAATATGTAAAATGATTGGACTCCATTTGAGTTACATGTTCTTTCTGAGAGAAAAGGATTGATGTACTGATATTCCTGGATAAAGACATTAATCCTAGCTAGATAGTCATGTATATAAATATTTCTATAAGTTTCTATAAGTGCCTTTTCAATAGTGTTTAATAAGGTTGCTATTAGAATATGAGCCATCTAATAGAAATCCAATAAGCCATTTTGATATTAAAAGTAGTTTTTTTGTTTTGTTTTTCCTTTATGGCAGTGTCCTGGCAGGTTACAATGGCACGATCTTTGCGTATGGGCAAACAGGCAGCGGGAAGACATTCACCATCACAGGTGGGGCTGAGCGATACAGCGACAGAGGCATTATCCCAAGGACGCTGTCGTACACTTTTGAGCAGTTACAAAAGGTACAAAACCAAATTCATTTTGTATGACATATTCAGCATAAATTTACAATGGAAAATTTGTTGTGACATTTTATTAGTTCTAAACGAGAAAGTATTATTGTGTAATAACTCTGTCCTTTATGTTTAAGAAAAGACTGGGATTTTCCTGGAGAAGACGAAATTAAGACTGTGTTTCTCATTAAAGCACTGCTACTCAACAAAGCCTCAAGGATAGTTCCTTCTGATAATACTCATGGAGGTTAAAGGAGCATATAGATACCTTTTACTAACTAATAGCATCTCATACGCCTCATTGATAAATGGAAGAATATCCTTTTGCCAAAACAGACTCTTCTTTTTAGTTATTAAAGCACTAAATAGGATAAGTGTGATTATTACCTTTTCACACTATCAATAGAAGTACAGAGAAATTTAGCAGATTATAAATCCCATTGTGATTAATATTATAAAGAGGAATTCCCTATTAATATTAGATATATTATATATTGAAAGCTTCCAAGTGCCCATTGCTTTGTCACTATTTAATACAACATGTAACAAACAAAGTAGTTATTCTTATTCCCTCATTATCACTGGGAATACTGAGGTTCAAGTTAAGTATTTTTCTCTGGTTTCACCTCTTATAAGGGGCAATCGAGAGTTGTATCTCAGGTCTGAGGCCAAACTGCTTTTTAACCACTTCATACATCGCTTTTATACCTCAGCGTGGCTTTGTTTTATCGTTGTCTTTAAGCAAACTCCCTTTAACGTGTCAGTTAGCTTCTCTAAGGTTTAGTTTTCCCCTCATGAAAGTAAGAATTGAGTTGTACTAGAGGACTGCAGCATCCCTAGTATTTCTAACAATTCCTTGGTTATATGAATTCTGTATAACAAATGTCCTAACTAGGTCAATGTAACAGTCACTCCAAAATTTCTAGACTGTATGCTGTTGCAAAGATGAGAAGAAATTGCTGAGATCTGCATAATTCTAATTGCCATCCATAAAGTAGTAATTATCCATTAGTTCAGCTCATCTCTCACTAGTTCAAACATGCCAGCTCTGCATGCCAGAGAATTTGAAGGAAAAAAGGTTGAGTATAGTGTGAATGTTGGATCCAAAGCCCTCTTTTCATTTACTTGTTTATTTCTGAAATTACTTATTTTATTTTTTTCCACATTTTATAAACTGGGAAGATAATTTCTTATAGTTTGTAGAGCTGTGGCCTAATGTGGAAGCTGATCATCTTGGAAGGACCATTAGAGTTGGTGTAAGCCGACCTAGTTCTGAAAAACTGTACTAGTGGCCCAGCAGTGTTATCATAATACTTTGCAATGCTGAAAGACTGGGGTTTGGTTCCCAGGACAAGCTGTGCATACACATACCTGTGACGCTGGTCGACTGAGAGTCTGGGGCAGGGCAGAGAAGGGCAAGTGTAGATCACCGTATGAGACACTGTTTAGGATGTTGTCTTTCTCTTGCTCATGAGAGTAATAAGTAAGCTTGCAGAAAAAGCATACTACTTAAAGCATGTGCTATTGGGGCACTTACTTCATGTCTCGGTCTTATGCAGTTGCTGCAAGGGGCAAACATATGATATGTAAAGATGTTGTCCAGTTTCTAACACATAGTATATGCTCAATACATGATAGTTCTTAGTGTAGCCATTAATATCCATATGTCTACATGTGGTTAAATGATGGCTCCCTTATCAATTTCAGAGAACTTTTTGCAACTCTCAGATCAAATGAAGCCTGTTTTCTTGATCAAGTTAAATAGAATAAACAAATCCTCTCCTAATGTAAAATATTTTTTTTGTTCCCTTTTCAATTTTGTGTATGGTTACTAAAGTGTAGCTCTGAAAGTTAAATGTCTCCCAAGTACTTAACCATCTGTTAGGTTCATTGTCTTAGATCTGTTTGTCATTGACATTACTCTAAACCCCATTTTATTCTGAATGATCCTAAACTACTTCCTGTATGTACAGAGAGCCCATCAGACCAATTTATAGTCAGAGTAACTCTTTGTGAATGGACAGATTTTCATGATGAGGCAAAGCACGTTCATTATAATCAAACTGAACTACAGTGAAACAAGTTAGGCAACTTGAAGCGCATCATAAAGTTTGTCCAAATTATGTAGCTGAGAAATGCAGACTGGTACTCAAAGGTCTCCAGCTGATTATCATAGAGGGCTACTGGAGCTATCTAGAATTCTTAAGGGAAATATTTGACTTATGCAAAGTTTATTCTCCAGATAAACTAGGAGCGTTGTCTGTACAGGATCTTGAAATGCCTGAGTATGATAGGAGCACATTTTCACTCATTTTAAGAGAAGAAAATTGATTCCATTTATTTTAGAAATGACTGTTCATTAGTTTTAGTATTGTGAGGTCCAGAGTTGTTTTGGGGCAGGAGAAAAGGCTGTCTGCAGGAAACATGTGTGTTACATTATAGTCTGGCAATCCTAAACACCGAAAAGGAGCAATAAGGAAAGGTAGCTTGCCACATAGCTCAGTGAATTTTAAGTGTGTATTGCAATAAAAGTCCAAAGAATGCAGAAGCTACAGGAGCCAAAGGCGTGATCCCTGTCATCTCAGGATAGCAGGCCTACCATAGTCCTTTTAAGATTTATTCTAATTTCTGGAAGAAGAAGACTTTCTCCACTGCAGATGAACATATACTTTGGCTATTCTTTTTGCTTTCCTTATATGGTCACATAC
Source organism: Tupaia belangeri chinensis (assembly GCF_000334495.1). Lineage (NCBI taxonomy): Eukaryota > Metazoa > Chordata > Mammalia > Scandentia > Tupaiidae > Tupaia > Tupaia belangeri. The sequence goes on from NW_006159716.1 coordinate 5,044,741, forward strand.
TGAATTCTCCATTTGGAGGCTTCTAGAAATAGTAATAAAAACAATAATAGCAGCAATAATAGCTGGGGTAGAAACAATGATTCATTCAGGTATAAGCCACACATTTTTGGTAAGATTTTAAATATAGAACTTTATTTCTCTGTCACAACAGTTCTGGATGGTCAGAATTATTATTTACATTTTCATAGCAAAATAATTGAGGATAAGGGTGCCGGATCACTCAGTATAAATGGCAGATATAGGATGCAGACTCTATTCTGTCTGATGCTAAGAAGAGGTCAGAAACGTGTGCTAAAATCTGAAACCATAATTTCTGGGTACTTCAGATACATTTTAGAAGTACATTGGCTTGGGACCAGCAGTTAGCATAATGGCTATGTCACTGGACTCCCACGTAGTCGACTGCGGTTTGAGTCCTGGACCCGGTGGTTTAAACTCACGACAAGTGCGTTTGCATGCGTGTCCAAGGTCCCAAGAGGAGAATGGAGGAGAACGGATTGTGGCGTGGCCATCCCCCCCTGGGGGGGGGGTTTATCGTTTTTTTGTCTCTCTATCTCTCTCTCTGTCTTTCCGGCAAGCGCACACGCCCTATAGCAAAAAAAAAAAAAAAAAAAACTCAAAAAAAAATGTATATATTGGCTTAAAGAGAGTCTCAGAATGTTGCTGAAGGATTCGCCAGAGCCTTTGACATTCTCTGAGAACCTTCCAGAAAGGAAAAGAATATGTTCACCATGGAATGCTTTTCCAGGAGTATTTCATGTGACATTTTAGAAAGTCCTGAATTAGACTAACAGCCACTCAGATCTGTCCAATGTGTATGTCTCTGCAAAGGCAAGCTGTAACCCGAAGAACCATGTTGAAATGGTGCCATCACTAAGCAAGGGTACTAATGTAATCAGTAAACCATTTGTCAAGGTAAGCTGTAGGGTCACCCACATCAACAGGATTTCCAGCAATTGTTGACAGAAATTTGCCTAGTAGAAATTCAGTCCATGTTGTCACTCACTCTCATAGGACATCAGAATACAGAATTTTAGCTGTAGTGTGTTTTTGTTATAGTCATGTGCTAGCTGAAGAGTGCCCTTCATTTTTCATGTATGATTTTGTGTTTATGAAATGGTAGTATCTTTATTTGGATAGTTTGAGACATTTTAGCACCAAAGAATCATATTCATTTTTCATTGAAAAACATGTCAGGATTAATTATCTAACTTCCTCACTTTCATGAGTGTGAAACTGAGGCCTGACATGGTAGAGGCTCACAGCTAGTTGAACTAGGATTCCAGCTTTTGATTTATAGGCCACTGTTCTTTCTCCATGTTTATGGGGTTTTTCCTTTCTCTCTTTGAACAACTCCTGTTTTTGTTTTTGAGAAGCTTTTTTTACTATAGGTCATGTGTGCTTGCTGCAGAGACAGAGAGAAAAAAAGCAAGAAATCACCACCTCCCCCCCCCTCCCCAGGGAAGGCTACACTGCATTCCCTTCTCCTCCGTTCTTCTCCTGGGATGCTGAGCATACACGCACTCATGCTCGGCGTGAATTTTAAGGCACTGGGACTGAACCACAGTTGACCATGTCAGCATCCAGCACCTCAAACACTACGCCACCCCCCAACTCCTAAACATCTCCTGTTAAGTGGGTTGTCTTGGACATAGGAGAGAACCAGTCAGGAAGGTTATCCTGAGCAAGCCGTCTCTGTTAGCATTCGCTGACAACCTGACAGGCTTCCTGCCACAAGACACAAATAGAGAGTCCTCTTTCGAAAAAGGAAGCATGATACTATTTGCAGAAATGGAAGCCTCTGTGTTTGGGGAAGAACAAGAAGAAGGTGCTATTGTTTGACACTATGGATTAAATACTGAATTTGGAATTTTCTCCAGAGCTGAAAAAATTCCCTGCTTTATTCCAACTCAGACAAAATGAGTCTGTTATGACTGTTGGCAGGACTGAGACTTGGATCTTGCCTTTTAGCCTCATTATGTTGATGCTTATGACATTCATTTCAGCATTGACCCACAGAAAACATCTCTCTCTAACCAATAGCTGAATATCTTCAATTTGCCAGCAAAGCTAACCCAAAAACAAGGCATACCTAGGTAGTGAACTGTTAATGTTCACTCTTACCTGATGGATCTAAACTATTTCTGTCTCCTGGAACTCACTTTTTGCTATCTATTTAGGTCATCAAAATGTTTTGAACATGAGAAAAGTGAAAAAAAAAAGAATTATGATTAAAGATGGAAACTACTTTGCTTCTGAAGTTTTTAAACAGAAATAATGATTTGTGTTTTTTTTTTTCATGACTAGACTATTCACAGAATGTACATTTATTTTTTCTTAGTTGCCTTTTTCTTGGGGGACCTGGAAAGTAAAAAATGGTGTGTTATACAGTTGCAACCAAGTTGGCTCATTGTAAGTGTATATTAACATTTTATGTATAATGTGGAACCAATAAAAAACAACAGACTGAGGTTGCTTGTAATCACGGGTGTTGGCCGTTTGAAAAAAGAAAGCTTCCTGCATATGGTGACCGGCAACTTGAAAGTGTCACGAGCTGAAAATGTAAACCATGTAGAGTAAAAGAGTGAAAGAAACTGAGGAAACTACAGTGATAGATGTGCTCATCCTCTAAGCTATGTTGTTATTTATAGCTGTTACACAGTGTCTCTCCCTTTTCCAATCAGGACAGCAGCAAAATATATACAACACACATTTCCTACTTGGAAATCTACAATGAGTGTGGTTATGATCTATTGGATCCAAGACATGAAGCCTCCAGTTTGGAAGATTTGCCGTGAGTAGTCGAACAACAAAGAATTGGGGGGAAATTACTTTCAGATGTTCCCTTCAATTGTTTTCTTTGAAACTTTGTACGTTTCTGGTCTCAATCACAATTAGCAAATACTGGATAACAGAATCTCTTTGTAATATAATGAATTTTTTTTCTAGTTATGACAAATGGATAGTAGTGATGGGAACTAAAATTGCCTGAAACTTATTTCTTGAAAAAATCTCTTTTGGAATTAGCACAATAGAGTACAGTGAATGTTCTCTGAATGTGGGTGCTTAGAGGATTGATGGGATGTGACTACTTTACTGCTGCCTCATGAAACCCATCCACTCCTCTTAATGGTGGTCTTTTTCTGAAGTAGTATCCAAATTAGAGTTCAAGCAGCAATAAGAGAATCCAAAAGAGAGAAAATGAGATTGTAAGTTTTCCCTAAATGCTTCTTTACTGTCAAGACTAACATTGACAATCATTTGATTAGATAGGCACTGGTTGTTTCATGACTAAAATACAGTCTTCAGAGCCTAGCCAGTATTTTTTTTAACAGTGCTTTTTGCTTATTTGACTATCTGCCTAAATTAGATATATATTAATTGGTAACCGTTCATATTATTTTGTCTCAGCATCTTTATATATCAGCATTATGTACAACCAAGAAAGTTTATTTTTATATTCTTCTTCTTAAATACTCTAAAATGATTCAGAAATACTTATTGACTCTTTACCAAAAAGATTAACAGCCAGTTGGTTATTTTAAGTTACAAAAGAATTAAGAAGAAATGATAAAATAAGTTATACTCTTTATAGCACCTTATGATATATTCTTCCATTAATATTGGTTGAGAGCTTTTGGATATCATCTGTTATGGTTACAATATTCATGAAAGAGCGTTACAAAAGGGGACTATTGTTTATACTCTAAATATTTTTATAAGAAATTGAGAAAAAGAAAAGATTACTGACTCTGGAAGAAATGGCCTAAAAAAGCTATTAGAATTAAACTTACAAAAAAAAGTAAAACTCTTCCCACAGCAGAGATACAAACTAACATTAAAGACATGGAGGAGTAGTTAGGGAATGTGTTGAGGAATGTTACATTCTACATGTTTGTGACTTCTCAGAAATACATATGCTCCAAGGGGTGGGGTCTTTGGGGAGGTGATTAGGTCATAAGAGTGGAGCCCTCATGAATGAAATTAGTGCCCTTACAGAACAGGCCAAAGAGTTTGTGCATTTCATCCACCACACTGAGGACATTGTAAGAAGTCAGCAGTCTGCAACATGGGACAGGGCCTTAGTCAGAACCTGACCTGATGTTTACCTTGATCTCAAACTTTCTAACCTCTGGAGCTATAAGATATAAATCTCAGTTGTTTATAAGCTACCCAGTTTATGGTATTTTTGCTATATCAGCCCGAATGGACTACCGCAAGGGGTCAAGGAAAGAAAACAGAAAGGCCAACAGAAGCCAGTTTTTGGAGGCCCTTTAATGACAGGCTTTTAGTGTGAGATTGATCTGTATTCTAATCAGTTTCTTAATTAGTTTTCTAGTCTCCAGTCTAACCTATATACCTTATCTAAATCTTGCTTAAAATCCTTTACAGTAAGTTACAGCTACACCTAAGAACTTGAAGGCTGTTAAGAATAGTCAGAGAATTAAAGGCTTAGCTACATGAACATGTTTCTGAGTAGCCAGGAAGAGAAGATTAAATTTTAGAAATAGGCTAAATAAATAAAATTGATTATACTTGAACTAGAAAGAATTTGCTTGAATTGGAAAAGAAAGGTGAGTCACAAAAGTTGGTGTGCTTCTCATTTTACTGATTGAGGAAATCAAGCACAGAGTGATACGACTTGCCCAGACTTTCAAAACTAATTGGTTAATTGTAGAACAAAGATTAAAAACCAGATACTGTAACTTTAATGCCAGAGTAACAAAACTGCTTCAAGAGTTTTACATTAGGGACTAGAGAAAAAAAGGAGATTTCCATTAGAAAACTTGATTGGATAGGGATGATGAGCTTTACATATATAACTGGTTTCTAAGAATATTGTTCTAAATATCTATATTTACACTAAATTCTTCTGAGCTAAGAAGTACATGTTATTTGGTTTAGTGGTCTCCCTACTGCCTAGACCAGAATAAGTCCTTAATAATAATACTTGGTTTACTGCCTAAGCCAGAGTAAGTCCTTAATAATTTTTAAAATGCTCTCTTGAATTGAAGCTATCAAGTAGACTTTTGAAAATGAGAATATAAAGGAAGAGGAACAGAGCATGGGGTCTAATCCTTTTATTGTAATTGACATGATTAGGGGTACTCTATCAATGGGGAGAAGTAGGAATGAGAAAAGTCCATTGGCCTCTAAGAGAGGGAGTGTAATATGTAAAGAGTACTTGATTATAAGTCAGGAATTGTAGACTCCAGCCCTAGCACTATAGTCTTGGATAAATTCGTTCATTTTTCTGGGTTTCTCTGTCTATAAAAAGTGATCATTTGGGGACCAGCAGTTGACATAATGGCTATGTTGCTAGACTCCCTTGTAGTCTACCGCAGTTTGAGTCCTGGACCCGGTGGCTTAAACTCACGCCAGGCACATGTGCGTGTGTGCCCGAGATTCCGAGAAGAGAACAGCAGAGAAGGGATTGCATCGTGGCCATCCCCCCTTGGGGGGTGATTTCTCACTTTCTGTCTCTCTGTCTCTCTCTGCCTTTCTGGTGAACACACATGCCCCATAGCAAAAACCTCTCAAAAAAAATGTTTTTAAAAGGTAAGCATTTGGGGAGCCAACAGATGGCATAGTAGTTTTGTCACTCTACTCCTTATGGCTGACCATGGTTCGAGTCCTGGACCTGGTGGCTTGAAACTCATGCTGGGTGTGTGTGCCCAAGATCCTGGGAGGAGAATGGAGGAGAAGGGATTGTGGCATAGCCGTACCCCCTGTGGAGGGGCATGATTTCTCACTTTCCCTCCCACTGTCTCTCTGTCTCTCTCTCTTTCTGGTGAGTTCATGTACCCTAAGTGTGAAAACTTCTCCCAAAACAAAAATGGACATTTGATTATGTAATATTTAACAGCCTTTCAACCTCTAATGTCTAGAGTTCAAAAAATGGTAGTATGGGGAACCAGCAGTTAGCGTAATGGCTGTGTTGCTGGACTCCCACGTAGTCGACCGCGGTTCGCGTCCCAGACCCGGTGGCTTAAAACTCACGCCGGTGCGTGGGCGTGCGTGCCCAAGATCCCGAGAGGAGAATGGAGGAGAAGGGATTGCAGTGTGACCATCCCCCCTGGGGGGTGATTTCTCGCTTTCTGTCTCTATGTCTCTCTCTGTCTGTCTGGCGAGTGCACGTGCCCTATAGCGAAAACCTCTCCAAAAAAAAAAGAGAGAGAGAAAAAAATGGTAGTATGTATAGGGTTGGACTTATTGATAACTTTCTCTCCTTTTGAAGATAATAAGAAGTGATTTAGATGTTTTCTAAAGTCCTCCTTCCGGGAAAAAAAAGCAATCCTTTTGACAACAAGCACAATGCCTTAATTCATTCTGCATTTCTCAGCATGCTTGGCATTTAGTACTCATTTTCAGTGTTAGTCAGATTATCTCTTTAGATGTTATTAGCTGTCTGTCCTCAACTACTGCTCTTTCTTTAGCAACTTTGTTCTCTTAATGGAGAATGAGTTCACCCAGTCAAGTTGGAAGCCAGCCAGTGGCATGGTGGTTAAGAAACTGGATCCCACTTAGCTGTGTGATTCAAGTCCTGAACCTGGCAGCATGAAATACATGCTGAGTGTATATATGTGTGTGCAGAAAATCTAAGGAACAGAATGGAGGACAAGGGATTGTGGCATGGTCATCCTTCTTATGTGTCACTTTCTCAATTTCTCTTTCTCTCTGAACTTCCAGTGAGTGCATGCACCCTATAGCAAAATAAAAATAATAAATTCACCTTGGCTACAAAGCAGATGTTTTCAATAAACTACCACACATGCCAAAAAAAAAGTGGTTTGAAAGATGTTCTTATTCTTACATTTTGCACTATGATTCCATGACAAAAAATCCTATTAGAATGAAAATAGTAAAAAAAAAAAAAAAAAACCCTCCCATTTCCGGGTCTATAGCCTGCTTACTTCAGATGTATCCAATACTATAAAACTCTAGAACAAAATCAGAATTGCATGGCTTTTTAGTGTGGGATAATGGGATTTTACTAGTGTTGAGTCTGCTAGTTATCTGGGGAGTTTAGAAAGGTTTGCCTTTTACTGAGATTACAAAGTAATTCTTTATTCTTGAAAGTAACTTTTGCTGTACCTGGATTGGATTTATAGGGTGTTGTATTAATCTGGTTTCACACACTCTTGAACTGGACAAGTTGTAACTCTGAAACCCTATCTGTCTATTTGACTGGTTTCATTGTTATGAGTTAGAATATCCCAAACCCTATGAATACCTTTCAAAAATAGTAGGTAAAATGTCTGTTACCCCTCAGAGTCATCCATTTGAGAGACAACAGCAATATACATATTTGATCCTCTGCATTCTTATACTATGTTTAACCATGTAAAATTCCAGGTTACTGTGGTGTTGTACAATAATAGCCATCAGTAGTACTTTCTTACCATTAAGTGACACAGCTTTCCTAAGCATAACCTGTTGAACGTTCTTCTCACATGTACTCTGCTTTTCTTTGCTTTTTTCTTCCTTCCCTTTTCTCCTCTCTCTTTTTTGCCCTCTCCCCTCTCCTTCCTTTCCTTTCTTCTCTCTTTCTTTCAAGGTAGGGTCTCACTATTTTACCCAGGCTGCCCTTGAACTCACATGTTCCTGCCCCAGTCTCCTGAGTAGGAGAGATTACGGGCCTGTGCTACACACAGGCTTTGTTTCTTTTGCTTATTTCTCTTTTTCTCTCTTCCTTTCTTTCTTTTTCTTTTTTTCTTTTTTTTTTTACATTTTAATAAGTTCTATCTCTTTGCTGTTGCAGAACATTTGCTTATGAACTATCTGTGGAGATTTTATATATATATATATATTACATATATAGAATAGATTAGATTAGATTAGATAGATACATAGATATATAGATACATAGATAGATTAGGTTGTCAGGAAAGTCATGATGTATTTTTTCTGTTTTTCTATACAGAAATGTGTCCTGATTTTTTCTACAACCCAATACACACACATACACACATAATCTCAGTTCAGCAGACCAAAGTCAATTGCTTTTTTGCAAATGTGGCTAGTCATTTGTTGAATAAATATGGGAAACACTGACATGTAAATTACCAGTCAAAAGAAATTAGCTCAAAAGTCAACCAAAATTAAATACATAATTGAATAGTCTGATAACCATTATAGAAATTAAATTCATGATTTAGAAGCCCCAATAAATCCAAGTCCAAATAGCTTCGTTGGAGTATTCTACCAAACATTTACAGTAGAATTAACATGAATTTTACAGTCTGTGTTAGGAACTAGAAGAGAGAGCACTTCTCAAGTTATTCTGTGAGGCCAGTATCGTCCTGATACCAAAACCAAATATAGTACAAAAAAAGAAAGTTACATACTAATATCTCTCATGAAGATAGGTTCAAAAATCCTCAACAAAATATTGGCAGTTGAATCCAACAATGTAAGAACTGAATTATGGACCATGACCAAGTAGAATTTATTCCAGATTGCAAAGCTAGTTCAATATTTGCAAATCAATCAATGTAATTCACCATATCCACAAGCTAAAGAAGAAAACTTAAATGAAGTTCAGAAAAAGCATTTGACACCATTCATTATAGAAATCTCAGCAAGTTAGGAATAGAAGAAAATTGCCTCCATTTGTTCAGAAGTATCACCAAAATCTACAGCTGACATCGTAATGTTAAAAGACGGGGTACTTTCCCTCTAGTTTCAGGAGGAATGCAGGAATGTCCACTCTCATCGGTCTTATTCAACCTAGGATGAAAATAGTAGCCACTGAAATGAAGAAAGAACAAGAAGTAAAAGGCGTACATATTGGAATGAAAAATATAAAATTGTCCCTATTTGAAGATGATAGGATGATCTAGATATTGTAGATCCAAAAAATTTACACTCTTTTCTGGAAAAAAGAAGTAGAATACTTCCTAACTCATTCAATGAGGTTAGTTTTATCTGAACACCAAAAGCTGTTAAATCCATTAAAAGAAAGGAAAACTACAGACCAGTATCTCTTATGAATTTAGATTCAAAAAATTCTCAACAAAATAATAGCAAATCAAATCTAGCTATGTACAAAAAAAAAAAAAAAGACATTATGTACTGCAACCAAATGAGATTTATTGCAGATACGCAAGACTGGGTCAACATTCAAAAATCAACTAATACAATCTGCATACACAGGCTAAAGAAGAAAAGCCATATGATCATATATCAATGGATGCAGAAAGAACATTCAACAAAACCCCAGGGCTGGAAGGTGGCATGGTGATTAAAGGTGCTGGATTCCCACATGACTGACCACAGTTTGAGTCCAGAACTTGACAGCTTTCTCTCTCTCCCTCTCTCTCTCTCTCTCTCTCTCTCTCTCTCTCTTCCTGGTCAAATTGAAATAAACAAATGCATAAATAAATAAAGTTAAATAAAAGAATTCTTACAAAAAAGGACATTTAACAAAATCCAATATAGTAAATACTCTCAGAAAACTAGGAGTAGAAGGGAATTTCCCAAAGTTGATAAAGAGTATCTACAGACATCTGTGACAGACATCATACTTAATGGTGAGTAGCTAGATGCTTTCTCCCAAATCAGAAACAAATGCAGGCTATTCCTTTTACCACTTCTACTCAACATTATACTGGAAATCCTAATTAATGTAATAAGACAAGAAAAGGAAATGAAAGGTTTTTGAGAAAGAAGAAATACAACTGTCTTTGTTCACACATATGATTGTCTATGTAGAATATCCAAAGAAAGGAGAAATCAATTTATGGAACTAATAAGCAGTCATAGCAAGGTTGCATAATATAAGGTTAATGTGCCAGAATCAATTGCTTTCCTATAAACCAGCAATAAAAATTGGAATTTGAAATTAGCAACATAATACAATTTACATTAGCACCAAAACCTGAATACTTCATTTTAAATCTAACAACACATGCACAAGATTTTATACGATACCAAGTACTAAAATCTAATTAAATAAATAAAATCTAAAAGGTTATTCTATGTTCATGGGTAGGAAGATTCAATACTGTTAAGATGTCAGTTTCTACTAACTTGATTTATAGATTAAGTATAGATCAATACTAATAAATTCCTAGTAAGTTATTTTGTGGATATTAATATACTGATTACAATGATTATATGGAAAGGCAAATGACATAGAATACCCAATATTATACAGAAAAGAGAAACAAAGTCAAGAGACTCACACTTATAACTTCAAGACATACTACAAAGCTACAGCATCAAGTCAGTATGATATTGGCAAAAGAACTGACAAATACAAAAACAGAAAAGAATAGAGAGCGCACACATGACCTATACAAATACAGTCAACTTGTCTTTGATAAAGGAGAAAAAGCAATTCAATGAAAAGGGGTAGTTTTTTCTACAAATGATATAAAATAACTTGAAATGAATCATAGACCTAAATATACAATGTAAGACAATAGGTCTTCTAAGAGATAAGACTAGAGAAAAGTTAGGTAGTGTTGGGTTTGTTAATGAGTTAGATATAACACTAAAAGCATGATCCATGAAAGAAAAACTGATAAGCTGAACTTCATTAAAATGAAAAAGATTTATTCTGAGAAAAAGCTACTAGAGAATAGAAAAAAATTTTTACAGACTGGGAGAAAATAATTACCAAACACATGTGTTAAAAGAATTGTATCCATTATGCCATCTGCTGGTCCTTACCATTAACAAAGGTCAACTCAAAGAGCCAGCAGGTGGCACGGTCCTTAAGGCACTGGACTCCCACATGGCTGAGCACAGTTTGAGTTCTAGACATGGGGGCTTGCTTTCTCACTTTCTCTCTCTCTCTGTTGAATGCACATGACCTATAGCAAAATTTTAAAAATAACAATTATAAATAAAATTAAATCAACACTTAAAAATAAAATTAAATCAACACATAATTTTAAAAATTTCAACTCAAAGTGGGTCAAATATCTAAACCTAAGACCTCAAACTATAAAACTACTGGGGAAAACACTGAGGAAATTCTCGGAGGCATTGGGGTCGGCAAATACTTCTTAAAAAAGACCCCCAAAGCATGGTCAATAATCCCAAAAATAGACAAATGGGATTACATCATTTTACAAAATTTCTACAGAGCAAATGATACAGTGATTACTGTGAATCAACAACCCTCAGAAGGGGAGAATATTTTTGTAAACTATGCCTCAGATAAGGGACTGGTAACCAGAATACACAGGGAATTCAAGTGACTTATCTGAAAAAATAAAAGATCAACCCATTAAAAGATGGGCAAATGAGCTACACAAACAACTCTGTAATGAAGACATATAAACAGACAAAAAGCATATGAGAAAATTCTCAGCATCTCTCATCATAAGAGAGATGCAGATCAAAACCAAAATGAGATATCACCTAACCTTAGTCATAATGGTGAAGATTTAAAAAGCAAAATATGATAAGTGCTAGTGGGGATTTGATGAAAAGAGAACTCTTCTACACTGTTGGTGGGAATTGGTCCAGCCACTGTGGAGAATAATATGGAGGTTCCTCGAAGATCTACAAACAGAACTCCCATATGATCCAGCAACCCCACTCCTGAGTATCTACCCAAAGGATAGGAGATTGCTCAGTCAGAAAAGTGCTTGCACATCTATGATTATTGTGGCATCACTCACAATTGCTGAGAAATGGAACCAACCCAAATGTCTACAAATAGATGAATGGATTGAAAAACTGTGACACATATACTCTATGGAATACTGCTCAGCCATAAAAAATGATGAGAGCTTGGCATTTGATATAAATTGGACAAATATGGAAGATTTACTACTAAGTGAAGTGAGCCAAGCTATGAAAAAGAGACACTTTATATCTCTACTTAATAAATACAGACTGTCTGCATTCTATGGTGGAAACTGAAAGATTAGGAGATATTGAATCATGGAAAATGATTATGGATACTGGACACAGTGTGGGAAAAGGGTAGTAGAAAGGGGAGAGTGTGAGGAAAGAAATTAAGGAGAAAAATTGAGAGACAAGATATTTATAGGACACAGAAATGGATTGTTGTCTGTTGACGATAACGTGTAGTGTCCTCAACTGGACTCATGTGAGGTGTATTCATGTTGGGTAAAATCACTTTACAAGCTAAGTAATATATTGTGATTGAATGTATAAAATAAACTTAAAAACAAAAACAAAGGTATAATGAATGTACATTTTGAATAACATTAGAATAAAAATATTTAATGCCAAAAAAATAATTGTATCTAAAATATCCAAAGAACTTTAAAAACTCAATGATCCAATGAAGGACGAATGATCTGAACATATGCCTCACCAAACAAGATATACAGGTTGCAAATAAGCTTATGAAAAGAAGCTCAATCTGTCACCTGGGAACTGCAAATTAATATAACAATGAGATACTACTACATGCCTATTAGAGTGGCTAAAATCCAAAATCCTAACATCACCAAATTCTACCAAGGATGTGGAACAACAGGAACTCTCATTGCTGGTGGAAATATAAAATGGTACACTACTTCAGAAGACAAATTTGGCAGTCTTTTATAAAACTAAACATACTCTTACAGGATCCTGCAACTGTGCTTCTCAGTATTTGTCCAAATGAGCTGAAATCTTATGTCCACCCAAAGTCCTACCCACTGTATATAGCAGCTTTATTCATAGTTGCCAAAAACTGGAAGCAACCAAGATGCTCCCGAATAGGTGAATTACATATTGTAGTTTATCTATTTAGAAGAATATTATGTGGTGAAAAAAAGAAATGAGCTAAGTATCTTAGCAAATATGCCATTAAACACGGCAATGAACTTAAAACAGGAAGAGTAAAAGTTATAAGAGAGTGTGCCAGTTATAGATGTATATGCACAGAACATTTTGGCATGACAAGAGGCTGACTATATAGCTATTTTACTTAAAAATAGCTGTGTTTTTTATCAGCTTCCTTTGTCTCACAAATAAAGAAACACTGCTAGGTGTTAAGTAGTAGATAAAGACTTATCCCCAAGTGTTTAGGTATAAGAATAACATATTCATTGGTAAATGTCCTTAAATTTTATACTTAAAGCTGCATACTCTTTTCTAATAAAAAATACCCATATGGTCTTAAATACAAAAAAAAAAAGAAAGAAATGAGCTATTCAACCACAAAAAGACATAGTAAATACATATTACCAAGTGTAAAAGTCAATGGAAAGTAATCTGTTGATTTCAGTGTATATGGCAAGATCCTTGACTGGACTATTATACAGTGTATTCATACTAGGAAAATTCATTGCAAAGATATATAGTGATTGAATGTAAAAAAAAAATAGATAGTTTTATCAACTGGACTAGAGAGAAATGTTCACATGTTGAAATATTCATTTTGAAAGCTAAATAATATGATTGAATGTATAAAAGAAAATGTAATAAAAAATGCAAAAAAATAGAATTTTTTGAAGTCAATGCGAAAGTCCATATATTGTATTTTCCAATTATATGACATTCTGGAAAAGGCAAAACTATAGTGATAGTAAAATGATCAGTGGTAGTCAAGGGAAGGGTTAGTAGGTAAAGCACTGGGGTTTTCTTGAGTAGTGAAACTAGTCTATATAATACTGTAACAGTGTATACACTACTTTATACATTTGTCAAAACTCATGGAATTTGCAATATGAAGATTAAACCTTAATGTATACTTTAGTTAATAAAGTAGCAACAGAAAGAAATAAATTATTTATATTACCAATAACTTGCATAAATCTTCAGGGAATTGTGCTGAGTGAAAGGAAGCCAATCCCAAAAGGTTATATGCTGTGTGATTCCATTTACGTAATATTCTTTGAGTGGCAAAATTATAGAAATGGAAAACAGATTAGTGGATGACTAATGATTGGATGGGGGTGGTTCGGGAGAGACTTAGAATGGTTAATACAATATAAGCACAAGGAATCCTAATGGTGGTAAATTATTCTATGTCTTGACTGTGGCAGTAGATACGTGAACTACCCATGCAATAAAATTGTATATATCTAGTAGGAAGAATATAGTTAACGATAATCTATTATATATTACAGAGCAATTAAAAAGAGGATTTTGAAAGTTCCCAGCACAAAGTAATGACAAATGATGGGCATATTAACTACTCTGATTACACATTGTAATCTTGTATGGAAAAGTCACATTATAATGTAGGCGTATAAAATCAATTTAAAAATTACATAGAACTAAATGCGCACACACAAATTCAGTGAATACAAGTAAAACTGGAGAAACCCAAATAAGATTAGTGGATTGGATCCATGTCAGTGCTCTGGCTGTGACATTTTTATATAGTTTTGGAAGCTAAAATGTTTTCTATTGGACAAAACTGAGCAATGGGTACGTGGGATCAATCTGTATTCATATTTCTTACAGCTTTATATGTGAATCTATGATTATCTCAAAATAAAATGTTTAATTAAGAAAACATATCACTATTTATATTTGTATATAAACATACATATGCATATATACACACATGTGCATTAAATCTATTCTGTATTTAGTAATTTAAAATGAAAATAAAACATCTATTTTTGTAAGTTCCTTATGTCACATGCTATAAAGGGAATTTAGTTAGAATCTAAGCTTGTCTCATGAAGTAAATGAGTATAACTGTCTATCTTAGCTGTAGAGAAAATAGTCACCTTACTTTAGTATAATTTTAGTACTCCTAAATAGGGAAGCATATTCCATTGAAGATTTCCAACAGTTGTCATGGCTATTACTATAAAAAAAAGAGTCTGTAAACTCCAGAATCCAGTATTGAAATCTTGGCTGTGCGGTGCTATGTGAATAATTTGTCATTAACATGGGAAAAAGTCACCAACTGTTAAATATATGTTGTCACATTTCTAATGTCTCCAGGACAGTAAATACTGTTAACATAGTTCTTCATGTGTGAGAATAAAGATTAGAGCACAGTATCTGCCCTTATGGCTTACAGTCTAGTCACATGCATTCATTCATGTATTAGACAAATATCGATACCCAACTCCATTTCAGACATGTGCAAAGCACCAAGTTTACTAACCATAGTCCATGCTTTACAGGATGAATAAAAGCAGTACAAAAAGAGCATAAAGTGGAATATGAAAAATATCATAAGAAAGGCACAAAGAATAAATAACAAGAACCTAAAGGAGAGAGAAATCACATTGGTGCAAGGGATCAGGAAAAGATTCATAGAGAAAAGGATTCATGATATAGTCCTTAAGGGAAGAGAGAGGACTTGATCAATGGAGTGTGGCATTCATGTGGAAGTTGAAAAACAGAACTTGTTCTATGACAGTTGATGGACCTGCCCCAGTAGAACCCAGTAAGTAGGCAAGATCATTAAAACTAGAAAGGTATGAATGCAGGTGTTTTACAGGCAACATATAGTAGCTCTTGGACACATTTATTTAAAGATGGAACATGATAGAAACTGCCTTTTAGGAAAACAACTTAGCTGTGTGCAGGACTGGCCTGAGATGGACAACATTCAGAGCATTATGGGAAGGTTTAAGGGCCATTAGGTGGCTGTTGGAGTTAAAAGGAGGAAAGGTGGTGAAATTGCAAGATTCATAATACACTGACTTGAAATTTAACTGTATAAGAATCACCTGAAATGATTATTAAAAATGGAAATTCTGGGCCAGTTCCATAATCTACCACTTAAGCTGGATCCCAAATGGCTGACCACAGTTTGAATTCTGGTCCTGGCAACTTGAAAACTATGCTAGGTACTAGTGCATACATGCCCCAAATCCTGACAAGATAAAGAAATAAAGGAGAAAGGATAGTGGGAGTGACCACTCCACATTGGAGGTGCTGTCTTCCTCTCACTCTCATTGTCTCTCTCTGGCAAGTACGTGTACTCTATGGCAGTTAGAAAAAAAAAAAAAAAAGCAGGGGTGGCTCCATTGGCTAGCAGTTAAGGGAAAGGGATGCCAAATAGCCAACTGAGGTTCAAATCCCAGATACTGCAGCTTAAAAGTATACTGGATTCATACATGCCCCAAATCCTACAGGATGAAGAAATGGAGGAGAAGGGATTGTAACATGAGTACTCTCCATTGTGAGGTGCTTTCAAACCCCTACCTCTAGCTCTCTCTAGCAAGAGTGTGTGCACCCTCTGGGGGAGGGGAGCTTATTCCTGGCCATCATCTCCAAATAATTCAGAAAACTGAAATATGTCTGAGTAAGCATCCTAGGTAATTATAATGCAAGAGTTCTGCCTTAATGCTTTCCCTCATCTACCTAGTGAGAGCCCTTTTTGGCAATACCAGGAAGATTTCTCCAAAGAGGATAGTGAACCAATACTTACTGAGCACATATTGTGTGCCAGTCTTGACACTAGGGACTGTATGACATCCCCTCATTTAAGGAAGTGTAACAATCCATGTTTAATGGATGACTAAACTGAGGGCAGCATAGATTTCTGCAGTATGATAGAAGTGACCAGTCACCTGTAACGGTAAATCGCACTATACGTCTATCAGGATTGACCAGGGACTGTGTTCTCTGAGAATGAGAACAGTGATTATGAGAACTGTCCATGATTATAGCAGAGTAAAGAAGGGGCCTTCTAGCCTGAAAATGACACTTCTACTAACACTCCTTCTACTGGAGTAGTAACAAGGGGCACGCTGACTTCACTTCTCCAAATGGGCCATTGAAAGAGATCATCCTCAATATCAGCAATGTCTTAGACAGAAGGTTTTTCTTAATCAACTTGGGCTGCCATAGCAAAATATCATGAACCAGGTGGCTTAAACAACATATGTTTGTTTTCTCTCAGCTCTGGAGGTAGGGAAGTTCAAGACCAAGGCCCCTATAGACTATGTGAGAACACGGTAAGAAAGGCAGCCATCAGCAAACCAGGAAGAGACAGCAAGTGGGTTCTGGTCTCTCTTCCTCTTATTATAAGGACACTGTTCTCATGATTGAGGCTCTACTCTCATGACTTCATCTAAATCTAATTCCCTCCAAAAGGCCCCACCTCCAAGTACCATCACTTTGATAGTTAGGGCTTCAGCATAGATCTTGGGGCTGTGGGGGGCTGGTGAGGCACAGACATTTAGTCCATAACAGAAGTGTTATGTTTTACCTGTCTATTAACTGTTGGGTCAAACGGTTGTAGTATTCTCACTCACATATCTGGAATATAGAAGTATGTGGTACTTAGAGTTTTTAGTCACATGAAGTTAATTAATGACAAGAAAAAAATCATCACTGAAATTTATTCCCTTTTTCTCATGCTTTAGATATAAATAGATGATACAACTTTTTCTGCCATTAAGACATGAAACTCACTTATATGATGGTATTTTTAGAAGTTGTGAAAAAAATGGTAGTAAAGTACAAGTGTATCTTGATGCCAACAATTTAAAAATCCATGCATAGTATTTTCCTAATACACAATTTTCACAAACTTTCTGAAGAGTCCTTGTATATTGGTATGGAATTCTTTTTCTTTGATTTATTATCAGGCTAGTCTTCATAATTTCTTTATGAATTGATTTATCCTAATAGTACATCATTTTCATAAACTGTTTTCAATTTTGACTAAAAGCAAAACCAAAGGATTACTTTAAAGGGTTTTGAATAATCCTAAGCTTGTGTGATTCATTTTATACTTACCTTCAGAAGAATATATAGGGTTTGGAAACACATCTATTATAGATCAAGTGAAAAATTTATTACAGCTTTTTGAGAGTGCCGACATCACACATATATGCCAACCATTTATCATATTGCAAGAATTTAAAGTTAGCTCTTTTGGAGGTATAAAAAAAAAAAAAAAACCTAAGCTGTATTCTTTTCTTCATTTAACTCACCACTAATTTGGAAGATGGAATATGCCCATGTAGAGACTTACATCAGTCAACAGATTCGTGACATCGACCCCACCAGTGTAGTCAGCCACACCACCCCTTTCACTTCCGTGTCTCAATTCCCATGTACCCCTCTCAGTGCCTTCCTACTTTTACTGGCATAGGCCAACATCAAACTTCTGACTGAGCCAAGAGCACACAGTACTGCTGAAGTGAGAACAGTGTCGAATCACCTTAGAGAGAGAGAGAAAGAGAAAGAGTATGGGGAAGAGCTTTTAGAAAGAAGGGAGTGGAAGAGGGTCCCTCAGCCAGCTATGAGGTCATTGGAACAAGGTGATGAAGATCACAAATATATATATATTTGGAGAGGTTTTTGCTATAGGATGCATGTGCTCACCAGAAAGACAGAGAGAGACTGGGAGATAGAAAGTAAGAAATCACCCCTCAGTGGGGATTTCCATGCCACAATCTCTTCTCCTCCATTCTCCTCTCAGGATCTTGGGCACACACGCACACACGCCTGGTGTGAGTTTAAGCCACCGGGTCGAACTACGGTTGACTACATAGGAGTCCAGTGACATAGCCATTACGCTAACTGCTGGTCCTGCACAAGCAATATATTAATCTCACTGCCCTGAAATTTCCACAGCAGTTAGCTTATGTGTTGTTCAGCAGTAAATTATAACTGGCCTGCATTTTCAGATTGAATTCTAGGGTAGTTGAAGACATTGTACAAGGTGAAAGTTAGTCATTATGAACCACAGATAAAATTGATGCTATTCTTGCTGGTTGACTGCATATGATCTTTTAGTACTTATCTAATTCAATCTAAGAAGCAAGCCCTAGGAATAACCCAGTTAGAAAAAAATGATGACTAAATAGAGCTCTTTTACAATACCAAATGAAAGTAAAATGTTCAAGATATGTTCAGGAACTTTGTGAAGACAACAGTACTTTGTGTCTGTGTGTGTGTGTGTATGTGAGAGAGAGAGAGAGAGAGAGAGAGAAGTAAAAGAATGGAAATGGAAAATAAATTAATTTGATTCTGAGTGGGAAGTGTGATTATCTTCAAAAGGTATTTCCAATTCAATAAATACATTCAACACAATTCCAAACAAAATCTTAAAAGACTTAAAAAACATAGATATGAGAGTTTATCTGAAAGGATAAACAACCAAGAAGAGTAAAAACTGTTTGAAAAAAGGGAGAAGTGAGAGGAAAACGTGACATCATATTTTCAAATTAGATAAAAGCTATAATAATAAAATAGTATTAGACCCTTTCAAATTAGACAGATGAAATGAGAACAGATAAGCTAAAACTCAGATCCTATACCATGTACTTTTTTTTGAGAGATTTTTGCTATAGGATGCATGCACTCGCCAGAGAGAGAGAGGGAGAGAGAGAGAGACAGGGGAACAGAAAACAATAAATCAGTCCTGAAAGGGGATGGCCATGCTGTAATCCCTTCTCTATTTTCCTCTCCAGATTTTGGGCATGTAAGCACACTCACTTGGTGTGTCCCTTCTCCTCCAGTCTCTTCCTGGGATTTTGGGCACAAATGCACACGTGCCTGGCATGAGTTTTAAGCCACTGGGTCAAAGACTCGAACTACAGTTGCATATGTAAGAGTCCAGCCACATAACCATTATGCTTTTGTTGGCCCATGTAATATTTTAATGTAAGTAGAAGGAAGAGTTATTCAGTCAATGGTATTAGACATTTTGGTCCATGGATCAACTAATAGCTGCGTGTAATAGTAATCAACAGTGGTTTAAACACATATTCCTTACCTCTTCCCTGTCCCTCCCTCTCAAATCCCCTCCTCCAACCAAACACATTAGAATTCTGAGATAGACACCCAGGGATGCTATAGAAGCCCCATAATGCTATCAGGCTTTAAGCTTGACAAAATAAAGGAAAAACATAAAAGATTGCTACATTATAGCAATTTAAAATGCTTCCTTTGAAAGATCTGCTTAGCCATTTTTTTTTGGGGGGGGGGGGGGGTTTTTGCTAGAGGGCGCGTGCGCTCGTCAGGCAGACAGAAACAGAGAGACAGAAAGTGAGAAATCACCCCCCAGGGGGATGGCCACACCGCAATCCCTTCTCCTCCATTCTCCTCTTGAAATCTTGGGCACGCACGCACACACGCCCGGCATGAGTTTTTAGCCACCGGGTCCAGGACACGAACTGCGGTCAACTATGTGGGAGTCCAGCGACATAGCCATTACGCCAACTGCTGGTCCCCTGCTTAGCCATTTTTAGCAGGTGGCTTTAGTCCTTCATGCATAATGGCTGTCTCACCTCCAGCATCAAATCCACAGTTGGGGGGTGGGGGAGGCACATGAGACTGAGGATTGTTTGTTTAATAGGCTTTCCTAGATCTTCTATCCAATGACTTTTACTTACTTGTCTCTGACCGGAATGTTGCCGTATGGCCAGTTCTACTTGCAAGAGAGTGTTGAGAAACCTATTGGGTTGTCAGAAAAGTCACGTGCATTTTAAAATATTTTTTCTATGAGAAAATGCGCCATGACTTTTCTGATAACCCAGTACTATTTTTAAATAATTTCCTGAACAAAATTGGAGCTTACTAGGGACCATGGTAGAACAGACCCCATCTAGGCAGCCTGTACTGTATTGAGCCATAGTTAGGTATATAGGGAAATAATTCATTTAGATCTGTCATTTCATTTCATGCACTTACGTTCTAAAATAGTAGAAGACAAATGAATGCTTATTTAACCTGTTGACTAGGAATGGCTTTAAGCTTGACAAAATACAGGAAAAACATAAAAGATTGCTGTATTATAGCAATTTAAAATTTTATGCTAAAACAAACAAAGCAAAATTTCCAGTGCAGCCAAAGTTAAAAGCCACCAAATACACAATTTGCATAATAAATACAAGAAACAAAATATTTTATAAAGAAAAAACTCAGTTTTTAAAATCTGATGTGTGTTGGGAACCAGCAGTTAGCGTAATGGCTATGTCGCTGGACTCCCACGTAGTCGACCGCGGTTCGCGTCTCGGACCCGGTGGCTTAAAACTCACGCCGGGCGCGTGTGCGTGCGTGCCCAAGATCCGGAGAGGAGAATGGACGTGTGCGTGCGTGCCCAAGATCCGAAGAGGAGAATGGAGGAGAAGGGATTGCGGCGTGACCATCCCCCCCGGGGGATGATTTCTCGCTTTCTGTCTCTATGTCTCTCTCTGTCTGTCTGGCGAGCACACGCGCCCTATAGCGAAAACCTCTCCAAAAAAAAAAAAAATCTGATGTGTGTTCTGGCATGTTCAGGGACCAAGGCAGCTAAAACTATGCTCTAAACCTCATGTTCTAGAGTCCCCCAGAAACACTCAGATTAGGTATGGCAACCTTTGTCCTCTCTCTCTCTGTCTCTCTTAAATTTTTTTCTTTAATTTTTAGACCACTTCACTCACCTCAGCCTTTTCTTTCTCTTGATGATTTCAGAAGCCATTTTAAATCTGAGGTGTGTCCTGGTGCATTTGCATGACGCTCTAGCACACCGTGTGGTTTTCGTTTTAAGCATATTTCCTTAGCATTTCTTTGATTTATTAAAGTTAAATGTGCTTTTATTTATTTATTTATT
>NW_006159716.1:5066325-5072885 GCF_000334495.1 Tupaia belangeri chinensis
ATATATATATATATATATATATATATTTCAGAGGGGGGAAAATATAAACACACACACACACACACACACACATATATATATATGAAACTAGAAATGGAAAATTATTGATGATAACATGTATGATTAAGCTACTATGCAGCATCTTCTGGATGGGAAATTACTTTTTGTATTCTGTGACAATGCTCAGTAAATAAATGTAAATTAATTAATTTTAAAAAAGAAAAAAGATAAAAAGAAAATCAAAAACAAAATTAAAATTAAAAAGGTGTTTTTAAAAGTGAAAACATTTTTTTTTCTTTTTCATTTTTGTTTAGGTTAACTTTTTCTTTTCTGTTGCTTTTGCTTTTATTTATTTATTTTTAACCTTACTCTCCCACTCTGCTCTTCAGTCTCTATACACCAAGTGTCTAGACAGGCCTAGGGGCACAGTAGCTAAGCCTCTGAATACTTTTAGTGTCACTGAAATTCTTAACACTTATCGAACCTGCTGCTTTAAAGAAGAAACTTCTTTTTATAAATTTGAACTCATA
Organism: Tupaia belangeri chinensis; assembly: GCF_000334495.1. Taxonomy (NCBI): domain Eukaryota; kingdom Metazoa; phylum Chordata; class Mammalia; order Scandentia; family Tupaiidae; genus Tupaia; species Tupaia belangeri. The sequence goes on from NW_006159716.1 coordinate 5,066,856, forward strand.
ATCTCTTTCTGTGCATACCATGTTGCAAAACACAGTAAAGGAGAGATTTTGTCCCAGAATGACCAGGAAATATTGCAGAGGCACAAGAAATACAAGAAATCAAGAAAATATCTCTCCCCTAAATGAAAAGAACAATCCTTCATCATCCACAGAAAGTACAATGGAACTCATGGAAATGTCTGATAGAGAATTCTGAATATTTGCAGTGACAAAACTAAACGAGATGCAAGAGCTGAGAGATAATGAACTCCAGAAGATGCAGGAGAAAAGAGACAATGAGTCCCAGGAGATGAAGAAGTTTTTGCATGATCTAAAAGAAAAAAATACACACCATAAAAAAGAATCAAATGAGGAACCAGCAGTTAGCGTAATGGCTATGTCACTGGACTCCCACGTAGTCGACCACGATTCGCGTCCCAGACCCGGTGACTTAAAACTCACGCCGGGCGCGTGTGCGTGCGTGCCCAAGATCCTGAGAGGAGAATGGAGGAGAAGGGATTGCGGCGTGCCCATCCTCCCTGGGGGGTGATTTCTCGCTTTGTGTCTCTATGTCTCTCTCTGTCTGTCTGGCGAGCACACATACCCTATAGTGAAAAACCTCTCCAAAAAAAAAAAAAAAGAAGTCTACCTCTAGAGTGTGGGTTTCTGATTAGAAGCTTTCTGTACACTAAAACCTCCCTCAAAAGTATTAAAAGCAGATTAGTCCATGCGGAAGATCGAATCCTGAATGTTGAAGGCAAAATCTGACCTAGGGAAAAAAAAAAACAACTGAGAACATAACCAAAAAGAAATGATAATACTATACGACAAATACTAGATACCATTTAGCGCTCATTCAGATAATTGGTATCCCAGAAGGTGAAGAAAGTAATAAGGGTATTGATAATCTATTCCCTGAAATCCTGGAAGAAAATTTTCCAAATCTAGAGAGGCATTCAAACATCCAAACCCAGGAAATACAAAGGACCCCTAATAGAATCAACCCAAGAAGGTCTTCTCAAAGGCACGTCCAGATCCACAGACAAAAACAAGATACTAAAATTGGCAAGAGAGAAATGTCAGGTTAGTTATAGAGGTTATCACATCAGGCTAACATCAGACCTCTCATCAGAAACAATGTGAGCAAGGAAAGAATGGGAAAGTATATTCAAAGTGCTAAGTGAAAAACAGTTTCAACCAAGAATACTATATCCAGCAAGATTATCCTTCATATAGGAAGAAAAGATAAAAACATTCTTTCTCAGATAAACAAAACCTGAAAAAATTTTCTAAAAGGAGTGCTTTACCAGGAAAACCAAAGACACACATACAGAAATAAGAGAACGAAAAGTAACCAAGAAAATGACCAACTTAATGCTAGGGACAAGAAATATAAATAATAACATTGAACGTTAACTTCCAGGATTTAAACGGAAAGATCAGACCACAGTAACGCTGCAAATTCAACAGAAGAAAGATAAATTACCTAAGACTGAACTAGTGAAATAAAATTTTACGAATTTTGAGTAAAACATTGCTTTTTCTTTACTATGCTTTGTTATCCCAATTTAAGGATTTTTCTTGTTTCTGAGCTGCTCATAGGTTCAGAAATTTGTTAAAATGTTTTTTCTTCTTGTTTATTGTTTCCTTAAATGAAAGCATAAAATTTTCTCCCTTCCTGACCCCTCTGGAATTGGAAAATACTTGAGAGTATTCTTATTTTCTGGCAGAAGGGTTATTTGCATAAGTTCAATAATACTTGTTGCCTTGAATCAGAAATTGGAAATACTCATTATTGGACAGGGCTTTGAATGGAATGTCATATCTGAAGATTAAACCAGAAAACTATGGAACTAAGGTAGATCTCAAGTAAGCAAACTAAATCTCCTTAATGATGGCCTGGCACCATAAACAGTTCTAAGAAGAAAGTATGAAATATTGAAAAAAAATTCCATAGATATATTCAGATATATCTATATTCATATAGACATATTTGAGGGGTTTTTTTTAGTTGTTTTCTCCTCTTTTTCTTTTGCCATTCATTACTCCATATTTTGATTTTTCCCCCCTTAAGTTTCTTTCATTTTTTTTTTGAGAGGTTTTTGCCATAGGGTGCATGTGTTTGCCAGACAGACAGAGAGAGACAGAAAGCGAGAAATCACCCACCCCCTCCCAGAGGGGATGGCCACGCCACAATCCCTTCTCCTCCATTCTCCTCGCGGGATCTTGGGCACACACGCACATGGGCCCAGCATGAGTTTTAAGCCACCGGGTCTGGTACACGAACCATGGTCAACTACATGGGAGTCCAGCGACATAGCCATTACACTAACTGCTGGTCCCTGGTGTTTTTGACAATATAGTTTGCAGTGTTATTTAAAACTAACTCAAATTGTAAGCAATATGAATATCCAAGAAAAAAGTGAAATAATTTAGTCAATACAAAGGAACTTCAAAAAGTTAATGGAAAGTGCATATTATGAAAGCACTGTGCATAGATATCATTTTTTGCATCAAAACAAACCTATATTTTAATTTCATTTTGTGATGAAGTTTTTGAAGTTCCCTTGTAAATTCCAACCCTACAGTTGTATAAATATTTAAGAGTATGTTTTTTAAGAATGTATAATAACATGGAGAAATGCTTATACTGACAAGTTGAGGGGAGAGTAAAGAATACAGTAATATGCATGCATTTATAGTTTTAAGACAAATCTGCCAAATGTGTGTAAGAAAATAAGGAAACATGTCAACATATTGCTATTGTCTTATGATGAACTTGCTTTCTTAATTCTTTGTACTTTTCAAATTTTTAAAACTTTTTGTAAGAAGCCTAAATTATTATTATAGATAGAAAAATAACCTTCATGTTAAAAAGAAAATAAACACATGTAAATAAACTCAGAATTTATAAAAATCCAATAGCATAAACTAAGATATGTAGAAAGCTATTTAACTGGAAGAGAAAATGCTATGACTTTATAAAATTACAAATTTATTTCCTCTAGATTTACATAGCCCTATAATTTTCCCAAATATGGAAAATTTGACCACATAATTTGTAATTATTCAACTATAAAATCTGAATGAGAAAGTAAATATGACTGAAAATGGGGTGAAAAATGTTTTCTTTGGAAAAATATGTTCTGAAAAAGGTAAATGTTAGTGTATGGCTCTAAAATTAGTATATGGAATTAGGCCAAACTAAGCACTTTTTTAAATGACAGATTATTTGTGGGGCTGGAGCATCATAAAAAACATGATATGCCTGAATATTATTAAGAACTAGAAAAGGTTAAGAAGGAAGATAACATAGTTTTCTAAACTATTTTTGATTTAGTGAATATCTAAATATTCATTGTTCAAAAATCATGCAAATGATGATGTCCTGAAGGTAATAGGCAATATAATAAACCAAGGTTAGATAAATTGCATTTAGGAGCCATTTGTAAGTTGATAATTATGAAATTATATTGTTCAGGGTTAGAAAATTTGACTAGAATAATATAATATAGGAAGATGTTCTCATTAATTTATTTTACAATGTAAAACTTTATTATATTTATGTATAATTTGGGGATAAAAGAATGGAATGAGAGACTGTTTCAAATATATGCTAACTCTTAGAGAAATAATTAAATTATGGTGACTAATACTTAAATAAGGACAATCACCAATGAGAAAAGTTTTTTTTTTATTTGTTTATTTGTTTTGAGAGGTTTTTGCTATAGGGCACGTGTGCTCGCCGGAAAGACAGAGAGAGATAGAGAGACAGAAAGCGAGAAATCACCCCCCAGGGGGGATGGCCATGCCGCAATCCCTTCTCCTCCATTCTCCTCTCAGGATCTTGGGCACACACGCACATATGCCTAGCGTGAGTTTAAGCCACCAGGTCAGGGACTCGAACTGTGGTCAACTACATGGGAGTCCAGCGTCAGAGCCATTATGCTAACTGCTGGTCCCCAAAATATTGTTTTTCTACATATTAAGGGTATCTCGTATGGTTCTGTCTTTGCCAATTATGGAAAATTCTCATTTTGTTCTTACATATCTAGAGCAGTGGTCAGTAGCTTTCAATTCTGTCTTGACTTCTTTTGGTGATATCCTTTTTTTTTTCTTCAGAGGTTTTTGCTATAGGGCACGTGCACTCGCCGGACGGAGAAAGACAGAGAGACAGAAAGCGAGAAATCACCCCCCAGGGGGGATGGCCACACCGCAATCCCTTCTCCTCCATTCTCCTCTTGGGATCTTGGGCACACACGCACATGCACCCAGCGTGAGTTTTAAGCCACCAGGTTCGGGACGTGAACAGCAGTCGACTACATGGGAGTCCAGCAACATAGCCATTACACTAACTGCTGGTCTCGTGATATCCTTTTTCATTGTATATTTATTTTTTATTTATTTTTCTTTTTAGGATCTGTTGGCTTTTTAAAAAATTACATTTAATCATTGTACATCTTTATAGCACACAGTATGGTTTTTACCAGCATGCATGCAGTGCATGTCAATCAAGTCAAAGATATTACCATATATTTCATCATGAACAGACAACTTTCCTTTCTTGTGTCTGTTAAATGCTCTTTAAGTATTTTTTTCCCCTAAACTCCTCCCTCAAGCTCCCTACTACCTATTTCTTCCCACATATTCCCTGGTATCAATGCTTGCCTCCTAATCTTACCTCCCAATCTTTCAATCTCTACTAGAGTACAGACATTCAGTATATATTGAGTGGGGACATACAATGTGTGTTTTTCATAGTCTGGCTTCCCTCACTTGGCATTAAATCTTCTATATTTATCCACTTTGTATCAAGTGACAGTCATGGTTTTTCGTGGCTGAGTAGTATTCCATAGTGTATATGTGCCACATTTTTTCAGTCCAGTCATTCGTTCTTGGACATTTGGGTTGATTCTATGTCTTCCCATTGTGAATAATGCTGCAATAAACATGAATGTGCAAAGTGTTTTTTTCCAGGTGTTTTCCTGTCCTCTAAGTAAATACCTGGAGTGCCGTTACTGAGTCATATGTTAGTTTTATTTGTAGGATTTTTAGAAATCTCCATATTGTTCTCCAAAATGACTGTACTAAGTAACATTCCTAAAAACAGTATAAGAAGGTTCCCTTTCACCACAGCCTTGCCAGTGCTTGTCATTCTTTATTTTTTTAATCATATGCATTCTGATTGGGACAAAGTGGCATCTCATTATAGTTTTGACTTGCATTTTCTCTATGATAAGAGATATTTTTTCATATGCTTTTTGGTTGTTCATAAGTCTTCCTTGGAGAGTTGACTGTTCAATTAATTGGCCTTCTAATATTTTTTATTTCATTTTCTTTTATACATTCAATCACATTATTTAGCTTACAAAGTGAATATTTCAACATGTAAACATTTCTCCTTAGTCCAGTTGATAAACTATAAAATTATCTTCAACTGATAATACCACATTTCTTTGTCCCATTAATGCTTTACCTCTCTATTTTTCTTCAAAATGTTCTTCCTCAGATGCTACTCTTTCACACACACTATATCTGGTATTCACATCCATTTACTGTGTTTCTATATCCTTTAGTCAATCGGTTTCTGTCATAGAGTATGGACACTCCATATATATTAAGTGGGGACACACAATGTCTCTCTTTCATTGCCTGGCTTGCTTCACTCAGCAGTAAATCTTCCATATTCTTCCACTTTCTGTCAAAATCCAGGGTCTTGTTTTTTATGGCTGAGTAGTATTCCATAGAGTATATGTGCCACAGTTTTTCAATCCATTCATCTGTTCGTGGGCATTTGGGTTGACTCCATGTCTTAGCAATTGTGGATAATGCTACAATAAACATTGATGTGCAAGCTCTTTTCCAATTAAGAATTCTTCTGTCCTTTGGGTAGATACCAAGGAATGGGGTTGCTGGATCATATGGTAGTTCTAGTTGTAGATTTTTTAGGAATCTCCAGACTGTTCTCCACAGTGACTGGACCAATTTACATTCCCACCAGCAGAGTAAGAGAGTTCCCCTTTCACCACACCCCTGCCAGCACTTATCTTT
>NW_006159716.1:5072902-5083161 GCF_000334495.1 Tupaia belangeri chinensis
TTTTTTTTTTTTAATCTTAGTCATTCTGACTGGAGTTAGGTGGTATCTCATTGTTGTTTTGATCTGCATTTCCCTTAAAATGAGGGATGTTGAACATTTTTTTCATATGCCTTTTGGCTATTTCTATGTCATCCTTAGAAAGTTTTTTTTTTTTTTTCAACTCATTCTCCCATCTTTTAATAGGGTTGATCATCTTTTTTTGGAACAGCTGCTTGAATTCCTTGTGTATCCTGGTTATCAACCCCTTATCTGATGCGTAATTTACAAAAATATTTTTCCATTCTGAGGGCTGTCTATTCACACTACTTACTGTGTCCTTTGCCATGCAGAAACTTCTTAGTCTGATGTAATCCCACTTGCCTATTTTGGGGATTATCAACTGTGCTTTGGGGTCTTATTTAAGAAGTCTTTGCCTACCCCAGTGTCTCCCAGAGTTTCCCCAGTGTTTTCCAGGAGCAGTTTTATAGTTTGAGGTCTTAGGTTTAGATCTTTGATTCACTTTTAGTTGATTTTTGTCAAAGGTGAGAGGTAGGAGTTCAGATTCATTTTTCTGCAGGTAGAAATCCAGTTTTTCCAGCAACATTTGCTGAATAGGCTTTCCTTTTCCCACTGAATTGTGCCCTTGCTCTGCAGGAGAGCTCCAGTTCCATTGTGGTGTGCTAATTTTTCTTTATTCTCCTCTGTATTCCTTTCTTTCCTATTATATTATTCTCTCTTCCTCATCCTCCACTCTGCCAGAGGGACTAGACAGGTCTAGAATCACAATTCTGATATTCCCTAGTATCATAAGGTTCCCTGGATCCTCTCCTGTACTGACTGGCTTATGTTTAAATAGGATTTTTTTTTTTTTTTCAGAAAAGCAGCTTGAGTCCCTACATATTCTTATTATTAGTCCTTTATCTGAAGCATAGTTTGCAAATATTTTCTCCCATTTTGAGGATTCTTTCTTAACTCTAATTATTGTTTCCTTTGTTGTGCAGAAGCTTTTTAGCCTGATGTAGTTCCACTTGCCTAATTTTGGGATTATTGCTTTATGGGTCTTATTTAAGAAATCTTTTCCTACTACATTGGCTTTCTAAAATTTCCCCTTTGTTTACCACTAGTAGTTTGAGTTTGAGGTTTTATGTTTGGATCTTTGCTCCATTTTGAATTGGCTTTTGTCAATGGTGAGAGATAGTACTGCAGTTTCATTTTTTTTTTTGCAGGTGGATATCCAGTTCTTCCAGCACCATTTTCTAAAAGAGACTTTTAATTTCCTCCACTGGATCATTTGGTGTCCTTTGTTAAAAGACAATTGGCTATATGTTTTAGAATTCATTTTATTTATTTATTATTTAATATATTTTATTTTCATTTGTTTTGTACATTCAATTACTATGCATTACTTAGTTTGTGAAGTAAATTTTCCAATATGAATACATTTCTTACCAGTCTAGTTGGGGATACTATACACATTGTAGTCAACAGATAATAATTCATTTCTATATTCCATAAATGTCTTGCCTCTATTTTTCTCCTTAACGTCTTTCCTTAGACTCTCCCCTTTTACCCACCCTCTTCCCACACTGTATCCAGTATCTATAACCATTTGCCATGTTTCTGTCTCCTCTAGTCTTTCACTTTCAGCCATAGAGTGTGGACAGTCTGTGTGTATTAAGTGGAGATACACACTCTCCTTTATAGCCTGGCTTTCTTCACTCAGCAGTAAGTCTTCCATATCCACTTTCTAACAAAAGCCAAGGTCTTGTTGTTTTTTAATGACTGAGTAATATTTCATAGAGTATATATGCCACACTTTTTCAGTCCATTCTTCTGTTCATGGATAATTGGGTTATTTCATGTCTTAGCGATTGTAAATAATGCCCCAACAATCATTGTTTTCTGACTAAGTATTCTTTTATCCTTTGGGTAGATAACCAGGAGCGGGCTTGCTGGATTATATGATAGTTCTATTTATATACCTTTGAGGAATCTCTATATTGTTCTCCACTGGCTGGAACAATTTACATTCCCACCAACAGTGTAGAAGAGTTTTCTTTTCAACAAATCCCCACCAGCACTTAATATGTTTTGCTTTTTAAATCTTCACCATTGTGACTAGGGTTAAGTGGTATCTCATTGTGGTTTTGATCTGCATCTCTCTTATGATGAGAGATGTTGAGAATTTTTTCATATGACTTTTGGCTGTTCGTATGTCTTTGTTTTTTTTTTTAGCTAATTTTTCTATCTTGTAATCGGGTTGATCACTTTTTTTTTTAGGTATGCTGCTTGAGTTCCCTATGTATTCTGCTTATCAGTCCCTTATCTGAGGCATAATTTACAAAAATATTCTTGCATTCTGAGGGTTTTCAATTCACTTTAATTACTGTGTCTTTTCTGTGCAGGAACTTCTTAATTTGATGTAATCACACTTGTCTAGTTTTGGGACTATTGATGGTACTTTGGGGCTATTATATAAGATGTCTTTACCTACCCCAGTGTCTCCCAGAGTTTCCTCAGGGTTTTCCACTAGTAGTTTTATATTTTGAGGTCTTAGATTTAGATCTTTGATCCACTTTAAGATTATTTTTGTCAATAGTGAGAGGTAGAAGTTCAGATTCATCTTTCCACAGGTGGAAATCCAGTTTTTCCAGCACCATTTGCTAAGAGGTTTGCCTTTCCCCACTGGATTACTGGTACCCTTTGCCAAAAATCAGCTAGCTGTATGTTTTCAGGTTTATTTCTGAGATATCTATTCTGTTCCATTGGTCCACAAGTCTGTTTTTGTGCTAATACCATGCTGTTCTGCTTATCACAGCTTTGTAATATATTTTGGAGTCAGGGAGTGAGATGCCTCTTACTCCACCCTTCTTGCACAGGATGGCTTTGACAATATGGAGTCTTTGATGATTCCAGACAAGTGCTATGATTGTCTTTTCTGTATCTGTGAAAAATGTCTCTGATACTTTGATTGGAATTGCTTTAAATATGTAGGTTAATTTCAGTGGAATTGCCATTTTGATTATATTAATTCTTCTGATCCAGGAACACAAAATGTCCTTCCACTTTTTTGTGTCATTTTCAATTACTTTTTTTAGTTTCTCATATTTTTACTTGCAGAGATCTTTGACTTCTTTAGTTAAATATATTACTAGGTGTCTTATACTTTTTGTGGCTGTGGTAAATGGAATTTTTTTCTTCTGTTCTATCTCAGTCTGCTTACTGTTTGTATATAGAATTGCTATAGATTTTTGTATGTTGATTTTGGATTCAGCAACTTTACTGTATTCATTTATTACTTGCAGGAATTTTTTGTGGATGCCATTGGGTCTTGTAGGTATACAATCATGTCATCTGCAAATGGAAATAATTTTATCTCTCCTTTTCCTATTTGAATACCTTTTATTTTATTCTCTTTTCTAATTGCATTGGCTAGGACTTCCAGTACTATATTGAAAAGGAGTAGAGAAAGTGGATATCCTTGTCTTGTACCAGTTTTTAGTGGAAAAGATTTCAACTTTCTGGATTCAGAATGATGTTAGCTATGGGTTTTTCAGAGATGCTTTTATTGTGTTGTTAACCCTTCTATGCTAATTTTGCTGAGAGTTTTACTCATGAAGGAATGTTGTACTTTATCAAATGCTTTTTCTGCATCAATTGATATGATCTTATGGTTTTTATCATTCTTTCTGTTGATATGGTTTATTATCATTATGGTTTACATATGTTGAACCACCCTTGAATCTCTGGAATAAAACCTACCTGGTCGTAGTGTATATAATCGTTTTTATATGTTGTTGGATACGATTTGCTAGTGTGTTGAGAATTTTTGTGTCTATCTTCATCAGGGATAGTGGCCTTTAGTTTTCCTTCATTGTCATGTTCTTGGCTGTTTTAAAGATATGGGTGATGGAGGCTTCATAGAATGAATTTGGGTTTATCCCATCCTTTTGGATCTTTAGAAATAACTTGAGTAGAATGGGGGTTAACTCTTCTTGAAAAGTGTTGTAGAACTCAGAGATGAAGCAATCAGGATCAGGGCTTTTCTTCGTTGGAAGGTTATTTATTACTGATTAAACCTCATTGATTGTTATGGGCCCATCAGGCTTTCTATGTCCTCCTGACTCAAATTTGGTAGATTATATGTGTCCAGGAATTTGTCCATCTCATCCAGGTTTTCTTGTTTGTTGGCATATAGTCACTCATAGTATTTGTATTTCTATTATGTCTATTGTTATATTGCCAGCTTCATTGCAAATTTGATTTATCTGGTTCCTTTCTCTCTTCTTAATTAGTCTAGTTAGTGGTATGTCAATTTTGTTTATATTTTCAAAGAACCAGCTTATGCTTTCATTTATTTTCTGTATAGTTCATTTATTTTCTATTTTCTTTCTTTCTGCTTGAATATTTTTAATTTCTTTTCTCCTGGTGTTTTTTTTAATTTTTTGTTGTTCTTTTTCCAATTCTCTGAGGCATGATGTTAGGTTGTCCATTTACCAACTTTCTATCTTTTTCTTATGCACACTAATTGCTATAATTTCCCTCTTATGACTATTTTTGCAGTGTCCCATAGATTATGGAAACTTGTGTACTCATTATCATTGGTTTCTATGGATCTTTTTATTTCAGTCTTAATTTCTTCAGAAGTTGTGGAGTCATTCAGGAGTAGGTTACTTTGTTTCCATGTATTTGTGTATTTTTGAGGATTTTTCCTGAAATTAATATCAAGTTTAATTTGATCATGGTCAGAGAAGATGCTGATATAGTTTCTATGCCTTTGGGTCTGTAAAGGCTTTGTTCGTGCCTTATCATGTGGTCTATCTTTGAAAAGGTTCTATGTGGGATGAGAAAAAAAGTTTATTTCATGGTTTTTGGGTGGAAGGGTCTATAGAAGTCTGTTAAGTCCATTTTATTTATGGTATTGTTTAGATCCTTTATCTCTTTACTTATTTATTGTCTAGATTTCTTATCCAAAGGAGATGTGGGGTGTTGCGATTCTGAACAATTAGCGTGTGGCAGTCAATCTCTCCTTGTAGATCTAACAGTCTTTTCTTCACATATTTGGGTGTTTCTGAGTTGGGGGCATAGATATTTATAAACATTATATCTTCTTGATGAATTAGCCATTTTACTTCTATATGATGCCCTTCTTTGTCTCTTCTTACAGTTTTTGTTTTAAAGCCTATTTTGTCTGAAATAAGTATCACAACTCCAGCTCTTTTTTGGTTCCCATGTGCATGGAATGCCTTTTTCCATCTCTTAACTTTTAGTTTATGTATGTCTTTATCTATGAGTTGCATTTTTTTGTAGGCAACAGATAAAGGGTTTCTAGGTTTTTGTTGTTGTTGTTGTTGTTTTTAGTTCATTCAGCCAATCCATGTCTCTTGATTGGAGAATTTAATTAATTAACAATCAACATTATTATCAATAATTCTTGACCTGTCTCTAACATTAAGTAGGCCATTTTCTTGGTTGTGTTTTATTCTCTTATTTCTGTCTGTACCTTTTTTAGTTTTCCTGGTATAGCACTCTCTTCAGAATTTCTTTAAGAACTGGTCTGGTGTTGTTTTGATAAATTCTTTCAGGTTTTGTTTGTCTGAGAATATTTTTATCTTTTTTCCAGTATGAAGGATAATATTGCTGGGTATAATAATCTTGGTTGAAATTGTTTCACCCTTAACATGTTCAATATATCTTGCTTGCATAATTTCCATTGAAAAGTATGGTGTTAGTCTGATAGAATAACCTTTATAAGTCACTTGATATTTCTTTCATGCCAATTTTAATATCTTGTCTTTATTTGTGGTTTTGGTCAGTCTGGCCATGATGTGCTGTAGAGACCATCTTAGATTGATTCTATTTGGGTTCCTTTGTATTTCTTGGGTCTGGATGTTTCAGTGCATCTTTAGACTCAGAATGTTTTCTTCTAAAATTTCATGGAATAGATTTCCAGTGCTCTTATTAGTTTCTTCGTCTTATGGGATATCAGTTATACAGATGTTTGGACCTTTAATAGAATCTAACATTTCTTCTATATTAGCCTCATTTTTTTTTTGTTATTTTCTCTGGGTTTTTCTTGTGTTTTATTCCCTAGGTTAGAGGTTTTATCTTCTACATCTGAGATTTGATCTTCAGCATGGTCTAATACACTTTTAATACTTTAGTGAGAGGTTTTGATTTTACAGTCTTTATCTTCAGTGGCCCATTTGATTCTTTATTATGGTGTCTATTTCTTCTTTGAAGTCATGGTTAGAATTCCTGGACTTCATTGTCTCTTTTCTGTCCCATCTCAGAGCTTTGTTACCACAAATGTTTTGAATTTTTTCTCTGACATTTAAGTAACTTCTTCTGTTTTTCCAAGAGGTGGAAGAGAGTTATTGGGTTCTTTTAATGGAGACATATTTCCTTTTTTTTCCCTGTGACTTTTAGACTTTTAGTCACTTGGTGATGTATTCACTTTTGGAAAACTCTTTGGAGAATGTTTCTGCAACTGGGAACAAGTTTGCTTCTCTTTTGCTGTGAATTGCTTCTGTGCCAAAATCTTTCTTCTGCTGTTGTTAGCAATGTGGGTCCCCATGGGAGGAGATTTCTATTCAGGTTTCTAAAGAACAGTTTCTCCTTTTTGCTGGTTCAGTGCTGGGTGAGGATTCCTGAGAGCCTCATGATGCCAAGATGTTTGAAAACTGTAATTCTAGACCTGTCTAGTTCCTCCGGGGAAGGATGAGCAGAAAATGACAATGTGGGGGGCGGGGGGAGAAAATGAAAGAGGAAAAATAGAAAAAGTCATGGGCCTTGGGAAATAGCAGTTAGCGTAATGGCTATGTCGCTGAACTCCCATATAGTCGACCGCAGTTCGCGTCCTGTATCCAGTGGCTTAAAACTCACGCCAGGCGCGTGTGCGTGCATGCCCAAGATCCCAAGAGGAGAATGGAGGAGAAGGGATTGCGGCGTGATCATCCCCTCTGGGGGTCGATTTCTCGCTTTCTGTCTCTATGTCTCCCTCTGTCTGTCTGGCGAGCGCACGCACCCTATAGCAAAAACCTCTCCGGATAAAAAAAATAAAAGAAAAAGAAAAAGTCATGGGCCAACATGGTGCAATTTTGGCAGGGGATGCAGATAGAGATGTACTCTGCTTGAAAGCTGAGAGCTGCCCTGACATATGGGGGAAAGAAAAGTAAAGAATTAGCAAAAGAACGAAGAGGGGAAAAAAAGGCCTACCTTTCTCACTAAGAGGAGGGGGGCACTCTGAGGTTTGAAGCTGGTGCTGGGACTGGGACCTGAGCCCTGCCTCAGGTCCCCTGACTAAGCAGGGGGCTGCAGATGGGTATGGACTCTGCTTCAGAGCTGAACACTACCCTGACCTTTCTGGCTGAGAGGAGGAGGGACTCGGAGGTTGGGAGCTGGAGCTGGGGCTGGGGCTGGGGCTGAGATTCAGCCCTTCTTCATGTTCCCTGACTGGGCTGAAAGATGCAGATGGAGATGGACTCTGCTCTGTTTTGGGGATTTACTTCTTGGTTTTCTATTTTGTTCTATTGGTCTATATGCCTATTTTTTACCATTACCATTGCTGTTTTGTTATCACAAGTTTGTAATATATTTTGAGGTCAGGAAGTGAGATGCCTTCTACTTTATTCTTTTTGCACAGTATTGCCTTGATGATATGTGTGTGTCCTTTTATTATTTCAGGCAAATTGTATGATTTATTTTTCTATTTCTATGAAGACTAATTTGGATAGAATTAATATTTTTATTTTATTGATTCTTCCAATTCAGGAACATGGGATGTCTTTCTACTTTTGTGTATTATTCTCAATTTCCTTTTAAAGTTTTTCATAGTTTTCCTTGTAGAAGTCTTTTATTTCTTTGATTAAGTTTATTCCTAGGTATCTTATTTGTGTGTGTGTGTGTGTGTGTGTGCATAAGTGTGTGTGTTTGTCTATCGTAAATGGGATTGCTTTCTTCAAATCTACCTCAGTCTGTTTACCATTGTTGTATAAAAATGCTATAGATTTTTGTATACTGATTTTGTATCCTGTCACTTAACTGTATTCATTTATCACTTCTAGGAGTTTGGTTTGTGTGTGTATGTGGGGGAGGGAAATTCTTTTGGATTTTCTATGTATATAATCATGTCATCTGCAAATAGAGATAATTTCACTTCTTTTCTGATTTAAATAGCTTTTATTTTACTCTCTTGTCTGATTGAATTGTCTATAACTTCCAGCACTAAGTTGGAAAAGAGTGGGGAAAGTGTACAGCCTTGTCTTTTTCCAGTTTTTAGTGGAAAACTTTCAGTTCTTCCCCATTCAGTATGATCCTAGCTATGAGTTTTTATGTATCACTTTTATTGTGTTAAAAAAATGTCCTTCTGTGCCAATTTTGCTGAATCTTAATCTTTAAGGGATGTTGTATATTGTCAAATGCTTTTTTTTGCATAATCCCCCACACCTTATTATTTTTATCTTCCTTCTGTTGATATATTACATTTTTTGTTTTGCATATGTTGAACCATTCTTGTTTGAAGCATTAAGAGGCAGAATCTTCTTGAAACTGTGGAGTTTTTACATTGTCATGAGCATTTTAGCACTTTCATTGGATACAGTACACTAAATGACTTAATCCATTGCTTATTTCCATTTTTTTCTTTTTCAGATAGTAATAACTTATATACATGTTGCCAGTCACTTCTTAAAAGGCATATGGAAGGAGGATAACCTTAGGGTGTTAGTTAAATTCTTTGGGAAATCAAACTTAAAAGAGTGCAAGTCTAATAAGATTGTAATTTAGCAATATAGGTAAAGTAGAAATAATGGTAATATTTAGGAGATGACATTTACTAGTTTCAAGAAAAGAAATTAATATGGATAGCAGCACAAAAATACATCACCAGAATCACTCAGTATTTTTTGCAGCTTTGAATTTGGACTTGTTCTTCTAAAAGGAAAGCATTTTATTTGTTAGTATACTCTACCTCTCTTTTTAAAAGTTGTAACCTGGCATTTTAATAGGTTATATTAAATAATTTAATTCCTGAAATGTCATCTGATTGCCTGTATTCTTCATTATTGATAAAAGATATAATGTTAAATAAAATTAGAAAGAAAATATGGGGTTTTCAAGCTAGTATATAAAGTTTTTAAAATATTTCAATAGGGGTTAGAGGCCATTTCCATAACTTTTGGCTTCTTTTGGCTAGGTCCACACCAGCAGAAAAAATGTATTGCAGGTTTTTAAAACCTTCTCGAGTGCCATATTTCAACTCTTTATACTTTGTAGCAGAGAAAGCTTTTTAGTAGGTTTTTAGTCAGTCTAAAGATAATCTACCTTTGAAATAATTTAAATGTAGGGAGGAGGAGTCTATTTACTTATAAACCTTATGTATGACTAAACATGTATATCTCTATCACATAGAGCACTTATGTGATAATAATGTGTGTTAGGATTGAGGAAAAAAAGGTAGGGGAGGGGGGTGAAGGAAGTCAAACTGTTGGATTAGTGAATATTCTCTTTATTGAAATGCATGGTAGTGAGACTGTGTTTACAACACAGTGAAACATATGTAGTTATTTAGAAGTGTCTGGTGGACTCCCCTTCTGTTTTTATGAAGCCTCCCTCCTGTTGATATTTCTCTTGGTCAAAGTATCTAGCCAGGGCAAACTCTAGTCCATATAGCACTTTTATGTGAATTATTAAAAGCTACTCTTGCTATCTGTTGGAAAATTTTTGTAATATACTGATTCTTTTAGAAGACACTTTACTGCCCTCTGGCAGACACTTGCCATAATTTACAAAAACCCATGATGTAAATGGCATCCCCTTGGACATGGCCTGCACAATCATATGGGACATTAAGAAGCAGACAAAAAGTAGAAATCACCAAGGTAACACTTGTGTATCACATGAAAGTGAGAAATCATATGCATTGCCCTAAGTTCTGAAAAGTTTCTGGTCAATAAGTTGGTGGTGTTGGAATGCTGTGGAGGTAAACTGAGGAGTGAGAATGGTTCTTTCATTGATGGCTTCTATTATTGAGAGCCAGAGTTTGGCTATTGCTATGTATTTGGCTATGTATTCCAGTCAGTTAAAAAGAGCCTACAAATTCCAACTAGTTAGCCAAATGGAAAAGATTCTCTGTTTACACAGAAAGCACAAAGCTTGCTTCTTCCCTATCATTAAGCAGGCCGAGTATACTTAGCAGAACTTTTCCACTTAGGTATCCAAGTTAAGGCTATCAGTGACTTTTTACTTGAAATCTAAACATTGTAGAAATATTTTGTAGG
>NW_006159716.1:5083237-5085114 GCF_000334495.1 Tupaia belangeri chinensis
GGGAAAACTATTCACAGACCAGTTCAAAAAGAATCAAAATAGTTTGGGGGTTTTCCATCTTGGAATTGGGATGTTTATTTAAGAAATTTTAATAAAGCTCTCTTTCAAGCCCAAAAATTTATAGTCAGGAGCAAGTGATGGACTAAAGATTCAAGTAGTAGCTATTGATTTGTGAAAGAGAAAGAGAAAGAAAAGGCCAAGGAAGGAAGCAACTTAATGAAAAATCTTTGCTAATAGTCCTTAGTTCATCCAACTTTGTAAAAGAATTCCACTAGCAGTACAGTTTCAAATAATCTCACTTCCCAATTAGCTCTCCTAGGTAAGAGGTAGTAACCAGGGCATGGTTTAAGCTGAGCTTCACTGAGCAAAAGTGTAGGAGTGGGTGGGGCTGACACATTGGCCACAAGACATAGTACAGACAGGATTTTCAATGAGAACAGGCAGGGCAACAAGGGAAAATCCAAAGCTTCATACCCAAGGGACTGAGCAGAAATCAAGAAAGAATAAAGAACTGGCAAGAGAGATCTTGACTGGAGAAAGGAGGTCATGCTTCAAAAATTCCAGGAGTGGAGCCTTTTATAGGTGCCTGCCAATGACCCCTAGGGAGGGAAAAAAGCTGTGAAAGAAGCCAAATTTGTTTGAACACCAATCTATTTATTTACTTTTTGAAACCTCTATTGAAAATACATCAGAAAATAGTGAGGGAAACATGGTTTTATAAGCCAGTCACAGAGATGTATGAGGATGGGTTACAACGGACAACTGAAAATTTCAAATGAAATAAACTGAGGGTGTGTACAGACTGTTTTGATCAAAGTGACAAAGCTGGACAAGTACCAGGGGTAAACGTAGATGTGTAGTAGTTCTAAAGTAGCCACATCAGAGACCAAAGGCTCTGAATGATTTAAAAGAAGAAAGTAACTTAGCCATACACCATTGATAGCACTTAACAAACACTTCTTCTACCTTATGCTTGTAATTATTTTACATGAAATAATCCTAAATTGGAGATTCATTAGGTTGTTTAATAAATGAGCATGCTTAGAATTCTATACTTGCTTATTCTCTGCATTTTCTACTTCACTGAAGTGATGAGAGATATACACAGGTTTGATGCGTCTTTACTGTCACTAACATTTTTTGATTCAACAGTAATATAACCCTGTGGATTCTTTGTTAGGTCCATAACCTCCAGTTATGTATTAGTTATTGTTGTGGTTAATTTATGTGACTTCATTTATTTACTAGCTGCATGGTCAGGGAGGGAGAAAAGAATCTTCTCATGGAAGGACAGGCTTTTTAAAATCCACAGTAACTTTGCCTATTCATAGATGTGGCTCTTCAATGTCTTCAGCCATGACCAATAAATTGAGTAACATTCCTCATTGGGCATGGAATGGAACTAGCTGGGAAGTAATAATAAAGAAACCATAAACCTGTTTCCCATAGGTCTACTCTAAAGGCTTGTTAAAGATTAAATCATGGTCTTTCAACCTCAACTGCACCTAGAATCACCTGGAACTTAAAATAAATTCTGATGCTCAGACCATGCAGCAGACCAGTGAATTCAAAAACTGTTAGGACAGGATAGCACCTGGCACCAATGTCTTGTGGGTTTTATTTTTGTTTTTAAGTTCCACAGATAGTTCCTTTTTAAAACAACAGGATTAAATGAAACAATGCAGGTGCCTATCAAACATTTGGAACTCATTGAATGTGGGCATCCTCCCTTTTGAATTGTGTTCTTACTCCCTCTTCCTCCAAACCTGTCTGTCCCTTTCTGAATTTGCACAGAAATAGCATTTTATCTGCCTTGGTCCCATAACATGTATCATAAGTGACTTTGCCTTAGAGTTAATAGGGTTTGCTTTAACATC
>NW_006159716.1:5085145-5091041 GCF_000334495.1 Tupaia belangeri chinensis
AAAGCCAGAACTCTCTTCTATCCTCACTTTTACTGTACAGTCTCATCATTTATTTCATGCCTTTTTACCTTAAAATATTACTTATCTTCTTTCCCCTTTAAGCACCAGAATCTGTGGTTTTTAGGAAGAATTCTGACTTCTGTGTCTCTGGTGATTTAATTTGGCCAGACCTTCTTAAGCACTACAGAAGGATCAGGGTGGAAACCCAAGTTTAAGAACTAAAAGGCCTCCTAAAAATAGAATACAGCTCATCCATTTCAATTAAAATTTCCTGCATGTTTTCCAAGCATTTTGAACTCTTAAGAATTTTTAATAAGCTAGCTTATGAGTCTTATTGAAAAATAAATAAATTACACTTGTTTTCATTAAGAGAAGAGATATTTTTCCATTTTTGCTGGTATTGTTGAAGGAGGCGAAAAAGAGTCCAAAACTTGGCAAAGAGGAATGCATTATTAGTGACATATTGGTCACAGATGTGCTGGTAGAACTACATTTTCTTCCTTCGATTAGTATTTTAAGTGCCCACAAATTACATATGAAAGTTCAGATAACTTCCTTACAAAAAAGAACAGTGAAAAAATTATGGTATTTGCAAAACCTTCATTTTTAAGATATTCTAAATACATTTTCATAAATAGAGAAATGATACATATCCAGTTGCTAGTTATTCTTTTTAAAGGAAAAGTAGTGCTAGACATTGCCAACCTTCACTTATCAAGAGCTCCACATGCTTTAAACAAGTGAAGAGACCTGGAGATACTCTTCAGCAATACTTGGAAATTATTAAGATTCCCTTTCTATAGCAATGCTTAAGAAAATCAAAAGGGTGAAACTCAAGAGGCAGAAGGGAATTCTCTCTAGTAACTTTATGTTTCAGTCTATAAGCCTTGGAAGTAGAGTATGAGAAATTTGACCAATTTGTTCAGTTGCAGAAATTCTTAGAAGAACTTTAAAGGAAGTATTGACAAACCAACTCTGGAAATAGTTAGGATTCACCTGGGAGGAAATAATGTTGGCACCAGGCTGGCCATTAAGATGGTTGTTATTGGTGATTGTAACTCCAGATGTAAGGTTCTGACTGTAAGGATGTAATGGAAGAAAAAGCTATCTTGTAAAGGAAAAAGGATCATAAAACAGATTTAACAGGCATAAAAATAATAAAGGCAAACTAACTCTTTCCTATAAGACTTCTTGAGAATTTTTCACTCACCTTGATGAAAACAACTTGACAGGGGAATGACCTCTGAGAGGGATGGCACATGCCTCAATTTTCATCTTATATTGATGAGCTAAGCAGTTTAAAATGCCATGTAAATTGAAAGTGATATAAAAATAAACAAAAAAGGACTAGTGTGTTACCTACGTAAGAGACTGAATTATGACAGAAAAAAAATATAGCCTAGTTTACTGGTTTAGAGGTAGAAAGTTATTATCTATTTGCATTTTTAATTCATTAAGAATATACGTTTTAAAATGATTTAGGGATCTGATGATTACAATGACAGGTGGCATTAAATCAGGAGCTTATAATATATTTTTCAGACCTAAAGTTGTTTGATAATACTGTCAAGGGAATGTCAGTGTTTGATGCTAATCCAGTGCTGTCTGGCATCTTGTGTATTACTTGGTTTTATAAGTTCAAGACATCATACTATATAGCTTTTTAAAAGTGAGCCTGTAGGGAGTCCTCCATGGGAGCTGAGATACAGTGCTTTCAGGGAATAAAATAAATAAAGATGTTCTGCTGAGATGTCACCCTGCCTTCACGCACTGAGTGTCTAGACAGGTCTAAGTGAAACATACCCAAGTATCTGAATACCATTAAGGTCAACATATTCCTCAATTCCCACTAAATCTGTGACACAAAGAGAGAAAAACGGAATGGGAGAGAGTTTGCAGATCACCTCCTGTGTGCCTCTCTGATCATTCAGATTGTACTTCTAGAAATTAGAAAAAAATGAGATTTGATTGATATGCACTGCATCCATGCTGAAAAATAACATTTTGTACACTGTAAAGATGCCCTGTGATTAAATGTAAATTTATTAAGGTATAAAAATAAAAAAATACTTTTTCAAAAAAAAAAAAAAAAGAAAAAAATGAATAACCCATCAGGTGACTAGAAACCACCACAGAAGCACAAGAAATATGAGAAATCAAGAAAATACCTCTCCCCCAAAGGGAAGAGAATAACTCCTCTTCATCCACAGATAGTACAATGGAACTCACCGAAATGAATGAAAAAGAATTTAGAATATTAATAGTGACAAAGCTAAGAGAGGTGGAAGAGAAGAGAGACAATAACTCCAGAAGAAATGAGCTGTCGAGTTCCAGGAGGTTAGGAAATTCTTGCAAGAGCCAAAAGAGGAAATACACAGCATAAAAAAGAATCAGATGTAACTGTTGGAGATGAAGGCTATAATACAAGAAGTCAAAACCTCCCTTTATATTAAAAGCAAACTAGATCATATAGAAAATCACATCTCAGATATAGAAGACAGAACTGCTGGACTAGTAAAATCCACCACAAAGACAGAAAATAGCCCCCCAAAATGAGAATAATATATGGGAAATACTAGATACCACTCCACATCCAAACATCTGGATAATCAATATCCCAGAAGGTGAAGAGACTAATAAGGACATTGATAATCTATTCCATGAAATACAGAAAGAAAACATTCCAAACCTAGAGAGGCATTCAAAGATCCAGACCCAAGAAATACAAAGGACCCCAAATAAGATCAACCCAAGAAAATCGTCTCGGGGAACCAGCAGTTAGCGTAATGACTATGTCGCTGGACTCCCACGTAGTCGACCGCGGTTCACGTCCTGGACCCGGTGGCTTAAAACTCACGCCAGGTGTGTGTGCGTGCATGCCCAAGATCCTGAGAGGAGAATGGAGGAGAAGGGATTGCGGAGTGACTATCCCCCCTGGGGGGTGATTTCTCACTTTCTGTCTCTCTGTCTCTGTCTGGCGAACGCACGCGCCCTATAGAAAAAAAAAACCACAAAAAAAAAAAAAAAAAAAAAAAAGAGAAAATCGTCTCCAAGACACATTATAGCCAGATTGACCAAAACCACAAAGACAAAGAGAAGATACCAAGATTGGCAAGAGAGAAACGTCAAGTTACCTACAAAGGATATCCCATCCGGCTAACAGTGGACCTCTCATAGGAAACAATGTGAGCAACAAAAAAATAGGAAAATATACTCAAAGTATTGAGTGAAAAACACTTTCAACCAAGAATACTATATCCATCAGGATTATCCTTCATATGGGAAGAGAGGACAACATTCTCAGATAAAACAAAACCTGAAAGAATTTACCAATACCAGACCAGTTCTCCAAGAAGTTCTAAAGGGAGTGCTATCTCAGGAAAACTAAAGTCAGACACAGAAATAAGTGTTCTAAAATAACTAAGAAATTGGCCTGCTTAATGGTCAACAAGTCCAGAGTTGAACATTATCTTCCAGAATTTAAACAGAAAGATCAAACCACAACAGAAGATAGATTAAATACATGAGTCTGAACTGGTGAAATAGAATTTTACGACTTTTAACTAAAGCATTACTGATCTTCTTCTATACTTTGTTTTCCCGAGATAAGGATTTTTGTCTTCTCTTGAGTTGTGGACAAGTCCATGTACTTAGTATTTAAACAGACTCCTAATCTGTTTCCTGGCTTTACGTCTTAAGCAAATTTCTCTTAACATTTTTTTGATTTTGACTTATTAAAGCTGAAATTCCTTTTCTTGGAATTAAAAATATATATTGAACAGAATCAATCCAGGCACCTCCATGTCTGCCTCTCCTGGCCCTTCATGCAGTGTGCAAGTGTGCCACATATTGTTTTAACCCAGTTTTATTTTCCATGGCATTTTTTTTTCCTGTTTTCATTCTAGTTCTTTCTTTTTCTTGCTATTTCTGTTTTATCTTTTTCTTCCCATTTTCTCTATTTTTTCTATTTCTTTACTTTTTCTTCCTATTTCTGTTTTATACTTTTTCTTTTACCTTACTTTCCTATTTTATTGCTCAGCCCTTACCCACTGCCTAGAGAAGACTAGGTGCATTGTAACTAAACATCTGAACGTTGTGAGTTTTAGATAATTCTTTTACCCTCACTGTACTGGTTGTAAAGAGGGAAATTCTCCTTCATGAATCTGATTTCAAAATTCTTCCTATGATTCCCACACTAGAGGACACAATAGAAGGGAGAAAATAATACCAAATTACTTTACAGCAAGGGAAACATACAAGCTCACAGTTCAGAATCCTTCTCCAACAAATTATTCAAAAGTGAATACATTACCAAATGACTAAAATTTGGAGAAGAGCTTCAAGAATGAGAGAATGGGACCAGCAGTTAGCATAATGTCTATGTCGCTGAATTCCCATGTAGTTGACCGCAGTTCAAGTCCCGGACCTGGTGGCTTAAACTCACGCTGGGTGAGTGTGCATGCATGCCCAAAATCCAGAGAGGAGAATGGAGGAGAAGGGATTGCAGTGTAGCCATATCCCCTGGGGGGTGATTTCTCACTTTCTATTTCTCTGTCTCTCTCTGTCTTTCTTGAGAATGAGAAAATCAACTAATACATCTCCTGCAAGAGAACAATGTAACTTGTTTCCAAGTAGGGAAAAATGAGAGGATATTACTAAAATGTCAGAAAAAGAATTCAGAATATTTATGGTAACAAAACTCTATGAGATGCAAGAGAAAAGAGCTATTGAGCTCCTAGAGATGAGGAAGTCCTTCCACAATATGAAAAAAGAATTGGACACCATAAAAAACAATCAAACAGAACTGTTAGATATGAAGAGTGTAAAACAGGAAATCAAAAACTCCCTCAAAAGTATTTAAAGCAGGTTAGACCGTACAGAAGATCAAATCTCAAAAGTAGAAGACAAAACCTTTGACCTAGAAAAAATTATCAAAAATATTGAAAAAACAGCCAAGAAAACTGAGGGTAATATATGAGAAGTGGTAGATACCACGAAACACCCAAACATCCAAATAATTGGTATCCCTCATAAGGGCATTGATAATCTATTCCAGGAAATCCTGCAGGAAAACTTTCCAAACCTAGAGAGGCACTCAAAGATCCAATCCCAATAAATACAAAGGACCCCAAATAGAATCACCCAAGAAGATCTTCTCCAAGACACATTATAACCAGATTGACCAAAACCACAGACAAAGGCAAGATACTAAGACTGGCAAGAGAGAAACTTCAAGTCACCTACAAAGGCTATCCTTCATCATAAGGGAGATGTAGATCAAAAGCACAATGAAATACAACCTAACCCCAGTCATAATGGCAAAGATTAAAGAAAAATAAAAAAGAAAAAAAAAAAGATGGTAAGTACTGGTAGGGATGTGGTGAAAGGGGAATTCTCATACATTGTTGGTGGGAATGTAAATTAGTCCAGCCACTGTGGAGAACAACATGAAGGTTAATCAAGGACCTTCAAATAGAACTACCATATGATCCAGCAATTCCACTCCTAGGTATGTACCCAAAGGACAGGAAAACATTTAGTCGGTGAAGTGCTTGCATTGCTGTATTTATTGCTGCATTATTCACAATTGCTAAAACATGGAACCAACCCAAATGTCCACAAACAGATGAATGGATTGAGAAAGTGTGGCATATATACTCCATGGAATACTATTCAGCCATAAAAAAACAAGACCCTGGCATTTGATAGAAAGTGGACCAACATGGAAGATCTATTGCTGAGTGAAGAAAGTCAGGCTATGAAACAGAGACATTGTATGTCTTCACTTAACATATACCAACTGTCTACACTCTACAGTAGAGACTGAAAGATTGGAAGATATAAAAGCATTAAAAATTGTTATGGACACGGGACAAAGTAGAAGGAGATTGAGGGA